>NW_010336207.1:12827-28901 GCF_000700745.2 Antrostomus carolinensis | reverse complement strand
AGCCCAGTGAAACTATCACACTGATGTGTATTGAGAATTAAATATTTTCTCAAGGAATATTAAATATATATATATTTAAAATCTCAAGTCATAGAAAACAGAAAAGATGAAGACCATCATATTTTAAAATCATATACAGAAGTCTAACATATTAAGAAACACCACCGCGTTATGACAGATAATATTGTAGGAGTTAATATGTAATCTGATTCTGATTTGAAAGATGTATAGCTTTATATTAAAAATACAAAATATACATTATAGGATGACAAAACACAAAATTAATTACATACAGCAGTATAGTTTAAGGGACTGATTTTCCTCTACACTACAGTGATATAAACTAGGAGCAATTCTGTGAAATCAGTGGAGATTCAGCATATGTGAGAAATAAATCAAGTCTAACATTCCTTTAATCTACTCAGCATTTCTTTTCCCTGTTTGCAGACTTGCCCTCTGTTCTCCCCAAGCAGAAGAGACAGAGCAGAAAATTATCACCTATCATTGATAAAGGTGACTAATAGTATCCCCTATCATTATTTAAATTATTTAAAAAGTTTTAACATAATCCTTTATAAGCCACTACATATAATTAACAGATGGAGAGAATAAAAATGACCGGCAAAATGCTGAGCAAAAATACATATGCAGACCCACTGCTCAACCTGTTTGACACAATCCTACATTTCTTAGTAAAAGAGCAATGTAATTCCAGGAAGACTTGCTGAGGCAACTTCTATGAATGCAGGCAAAGTAATAATTCAAGAGTATAGAAAAAAGAAGAGGAAAACAATAGAGGGATAGGTGTTCTGATAATAAAGCAAGAAAGGATCCAAGAGATGCCTTATGACTAAATCATGTGCTTTTTCCATATTCTTGGAGCTTTGCTGCGTCCTTAGCCTAGTCACAGTCTCCTTAGCCAAGCTTAAGTAAGTACAACTGGACATACAAGATGCATTGTACATGAACCAGCTAGCAGATTAAAAACTGCACATTACTTGGAATAATAGAAATGCAAGATTTATCTTTTTTTGTGCTTTTGTATCTGCAACATGTAAAACTAGAATAAAAGATAACAAACACGCTTACAGGGCTGTTAAAGAACCAGAATCATTGGGCTTAAAGTATGGAGACCAATTATTCAACCTTTGCACATACTGTTACTGAAAGCTACATCAGTGCTTTATGTCAGCCCAGTTCCCCAGCTGTACAGACTGAGTTACTGGTCTAGTTCACTATGAAAATCTGATTTTTCTTGCCTCAGATTTTGCTTTAACCAAAATAGCTGTTATCAGAAGTTGCTACAAAAATTCAGTGAATAGCATATTTATCTTGGAAATAACACTGAACTAATATCCTAACAGAGTATTAGAGTTGTTTGTCATTAGAGATTACATCTTGCGTAGGAGTTGTAAAAAGTGGCAAGGTTAAAACTGATGTAATTAAAAAATTTAGCCTCATCTTTGTTTTGCTGCAGAAAAGCTATCCTGCTACTCATAGCATCCAGTTAAATCTTACTGACATATACTCCACTTTATTTTTCCTTCTAAGTCACCATATTACTGTTGTTAAATAGTGAACAACTCAACCTCTGCCTTCATTTGAACATTCTACAGAAGATAATGGAAAAAGGTAAAATATTAAACCTATAGAAATTATTTCTAAAACATTAATAAATTGCTTTAGGAATATTACAGAAATATGTCTTGTGGTTTAGAAAGTTAAAAGTAATACTTCTATTGCTTTCTAAAAGTGTTCAAAACATTTATAGAAAACTATCAAATGCATTTTTTCAAATACTATTTGATTAAGAAGTAGTAAATTCTATAGGATTGTATCACAAAATTGCAATAAACCAAATTTCAGCAACACTGAGACAATGACCGCGTGTACTGACAGTACTCGATCTTGTCTGGCAGACAGGGAAGCTGGAGGACACGTGTAACTTTTTCCGTATATACACACATTTAAGCACTTTTTTCAGGGACTGGAAATAATCTCTGCGCACAAGCCTGCATTAGCCTTGCACTGATAATAGTACCAACTTCTCCTGTGTGGTCCCACATGTAAAGAAACAACCTGAACGCTTTTAAAAGGTGTAGCGAGAGCTGCACTCCCTACTGCTCCATTTCAAGCCCCCCTGAAACTGCCTCAGGTGTCTTGTGCTGCAGGAGACCCCTCTGGGCTCAGTAAGCCTCCACTTGACCTCTCCCAGGGCCACAGGTCAGAGTCACAACTGAGATCACGTTGTTCAGAAATTGTAAATAGTTCATGGCCAAATTTCCATTACATGTTTTTGGTTGTGTTAGGGTGGTCAGAAGACAATTATCAAGTGCCTGACATTACTTTTATTTTTCCTTCTGACCTTTCTTTCATTAAAGCAGACATCCTCCCAACACACAATATTCAAACCCCTCTCCTAAACAATAATTTCAGAGTTTTTGAAAAAATAAGCTCATTTGCTGGCATAGCAGCCCTGAATTGAGGCCATTCTAGTGGCACCTTAACTTACCCATATGCAGCTAATGAAGTACCAGCTCTCAGCTCCTGGGCTGTTTCCAAAACCAAGACCTTGCAGTTGGGGTTGTGATACTTCTATAAACTGGAAACTAGGGCAGAGCAGTTTGAAGTACCTTACTGCTGACAACTATACACATTAAACACACATGTTGAAAGTCTTTTTTGTCTCGTTGGATTGGTTTGAACTCTGCTCTCAGAAGCAACAGAAGATGAATTAATCTCTCTCTCTCATCCAACTTTGTGCCAGTTTCACTGGCCCATTCTCACACAGTAAGGTTTAATAGAAAGTAATTCACGGTATTTTTAAAGGCATATTCCCATTCTCTGTTCATTTTATTTACTCCTCTTGTGAAAGGGCATTATAAAGCTGGAGAGGGAAGAGTGGAAATCAAAAAGGAAAAGAGATTAATACAGTTCCTTACCCCTATAGGGGCTCTGCCTTGAAGGTTGCCACATCCCCATTTCTTGATGTAACATTGTAAGATGATACGACCTAATACACCACATTATTTATAAATTGCACTGAATATGCACTATGATACATTTGAAAAGACGCCATTAAAGGAACTTCACACATGGGGAGGGTGCATAGGCCTTTTGATCAGAAAAAGAGAACATTTGCATTAAAAGAAAAAAATGTCTCAAATCTTAGTTGGAGAAGTCAAAAAATTTAGTTCTCTTATTAATAAGAGAAGCTCCATTTTCATAAGATTCTTCTTGCACTATCATGAGCAGAATTTTAAAGGAAATTCCAATATAAATGCAGAAGAACCTTAATGGTATCCATTTGATTTGTCAGTGATTTTGAAAATACTTGGCATTATATGATGTTTCCCATTCATTGAACTAAAATTATTAAAATGAATAAAGCAATAAATGTAAGCTTTAAGTAGTTAATGGCATAATAGTAAAAGGAAAGGAAATTCAGTGGAGAAACAATGAAAGCACTTCTACAAAAATAATAAAAATACAAAGCTTCCAGGAGTTTTCCAATATACTGGGGGAGGGAGGAAATAAAGCACTGCCAACAAGTCACAGGTAAACAGTATGAGAGGAAGTGAAAATGTTGCCAAAAGGGAGTGATAATGGTTTTGTATTCATAATTCATTCATCTCGAGGGACACAAGATTACGTACTGTAGTGGCACTGCTGTATCCTGATTCATTAATAAGTCCTACAGAGTATTTTCTGCATTCATAAGTTGGGGTAATGTATGAAACGCAGAGCCACATTGTAAATTACTGACTCACATTTTCCTGACAGTGCTGAATGCTCTCATGGTTTGAAGTTCAATTTCCTACCAGTGGTAAGACAGGGTGAAAGTCTGAGCGACAGCTCAATCATCATTGCATGGCCCAATCAGAAAGACTAGGATTAATCACACTGGTGTTGAAAGAAGAGAGAATAAAAGAGCAGATACACTTCCCACTTGATCATTAGTTTGCGGTAACACAAAGGGTGATGGAAGCTTGAAGGAGACACAGATAAAAGTGGCAGTAATAAAAATTGGCACAGATGAAATATGGGACTCGGAATAGGGAGGTGAGAATTGGAAGAGTTCAGAAGGAACAGCAATTAAACAAGGAGGGAGAGAGAGAGTGTGTTTGTGAGCATGAGTATGTTACAGAACATTTGGCATAGACATAGCAAGTGAAAGAAAAAAGGACGGTGAGAAATAAAAAATAAGGTCAATAAAGAAACAATGTTGCATTGTAATGAAAGAAGAAGAAAGAAAAATCAGTTTGGAAAATGTCAGATTATTGGAGGAGGGGTTATTGTAAACAGAGAATGAGTCCTAAAATTTTAAACAGGGAAGTTCAACATAAAACTGAGAAAGAAGGAGGGAAATGGAGTGCCCAAGAGAAATTACAGTGGTACCTAATCTGAATTAAAACCACCTCTTTCATTTCCACTGAGCATAAATTCTTAGAAGATTTCTTTCTACACTATCATGTAATATTTTCCAATTAGAGGAGAAGTGTAAATGTAATTTCATCATAGAAAGCACTGTGACTTTCCCTGCCTTCACCCTTACCATGACAAAACCTGTGGCACCCCCCTGAGTTTTCCAAGACATATCTATATGATTTTTATGCTGCAACAACAACTCTGAAATGTGTGATCTCTTCTTTGGCTTTGAGAGCTGGGTTGTGTCAAGACTGTGCAGTCGGGAACGCTTCCTGGCACAGTTGATTTTCAGACCCTTGGGGTGGGACTCCAGGAAGAAGATACATGCATTATCGGTCTTTACTGCCTTTCAGGATAAACTACATTGGGTCAGAGAAGGTGTAATGGATACACTCCCTTCCTCAGTCTGACATCATGACTTTTCTTTTCACTCAATCCCTAATTCACCCAAACCCACAAATGCAGTCATGAGGCTCCATGAGGGCACTCAAGAAGTAGCAGGGCAGGTGGGCTGCTGGTGTCAGAAAGCCACAAGGCGAGCAGGGAGGCCCAGGGAAGTGCTCAAAGGACAGCTATGCTGGGGTGCAATGTCACTGGTGAAGAAGCCAAGCTGAGACCTTTCATACCAAACTCAATGTTTCACCGCAGTACTTCACAAAAGCGCGAGCAGATGGCATACGTTTCACAGTAGTGTAGCCGAAAATTGCCAAAACAGAGCAATGCTAGTATTTTGACAAGCTAAACAAGTACACGTAGATGCTTGAAAGCCTTTCTTTTTAGTAATTGAATTTTTAATAGTGTTCAAAAAAGAGACTTTCTTCAAGCTCCATGTACTTTCTAGTAAACAGTGCTACTGATGTGAGTATGCACCACATCCACAAATAAGTAATTAGTGGCTTTCTCCAAGTCTGGGCTAATAAGAGATACTCACAAAACATGTAGTCAGTGCTGAAAAAAACAGCTGGAACTGTGAATAACTGATTCTGAATACTCTGTTTTTCCCATGCAAGTATGGCAAGCTATATATATATATATATGTACTATATAATATAGAATTTGGAAAAAACAACAATGTGTCAACCAAGCAGCCTATGAGATGGAGGACCTCACACTAGATGACTAACATCTGCGAGAAGCACAGAAAGAAAGTGCATGCTCAAAACCGTAAAGCAGGCACTTGCCTTGCACAGTGTTAACATCTCACGGCCAGCCAAATGTCTGTGAAAGTTGATTGCTCCTTTGCCTATCGATCTGAAACTCTGCCTTCAAATTGCTTCTAGCTTTTCTTAATTGCTGTCTTCCTGTAACCACTTGACAGTTTGACAGAGACTACATTTCTGAGTAATTTGTCCTTTTTCTTTGTTAGAATGAGGTTAAGGGTGTGGTTAATAAAGGGAAATTAGGAAGGAATATTTTGCATTGGAACATGGGTGCACAGTGACACAGAAGGGGATTAGTACAAATGACTGGCAGGAATTCTCTGTGGCAGCATCTTATGGTTGTGCCCATGAAATTGAAATCCTAACATTTAATCTCACAGAAAAAGAATCTGGATTTCACAGTGGACTAGAACTTACTGGAAGAAAAAAAAAATAAAAGATTTAAATCTACACCACAATCTTTTTTAGTATCATGAGGGCAAGCATAGAAGACTAAAGGTATGAGAAGATCCAAAAGACTGAACTGAAAGCAAAGGAAAGAGCTTTTGGCTCTCTTTCATTCTCTTTTATTTTACTCTGGGGATCTAGTTATTGTCTCGCTGATCCACTGAAGTGATTGGTATCTTATATTAACAACATTTCAGCCTGCCACTTCCATGTACGCTTGTGCCTCTCATTGTGTGACTGCCAACATCCAGTAGGATATCCTAATCAAAGACACAGTAGTATACTCATGGTTTCTTGGTTTACTCTTCATTTGATTAATGTGTACTGAAAAGTTGTACAGAAATGTTATGCTTAAAGCACAGGAGGCTTGGCAGGTATCACCACCAGAAATGAAAGACTGCTAATTGAGAGTTTCCCAATAACTTATTGATTTCAATAAAGTCTTCCTAAACAAGCATGCCAGCAGCAACATTGACAGCTATGTACATGAAGAAACAACAACAGCTAATGGAGCAACAGTGTTGGGAGATACATTAAAGACACTACTTTTCATAGAACTGATCTCAATCCAAATTCTGAACGATAGTTGTCCAAATACATATATGACGAGACACCTTAAATTACAAGAAGGAGCATCAGATTTTTCAAATTGCTATCATTTGAAGCATGTTCTGTTAAAAATAAGCAAATCTCAAGGGAAATCCATTAATAAATGTCCTTATATTTGGATTAATAAAAAGCCCTCATTGAAAACTAAGTTACCAGTTTTCCTTTAGGCAGAGGGTGTTATCATAAGAATGCTAAAACAGTTTTTTGATCAAACATATCCCCTCAGATAAGGGAAAACTATACAAAACCATTATCTTGATTGACACTATAAGATAATAGGCATTGGTCGAAAATGAACACTTCCAGAAAGTCCTGTTTCATACAATGAAAGAAAACATTATGGCAAATTTTGGCTGATGTAGTGTTGAATTGCTATTATTTTAAATAAATCTTTGACAACTAATGGAGAATTTGCTGTATGTATTTCCAGTATGTGATGAACTAAGGAGCCTGCAGTTTAGATACTTGATGGCTGGTGGTATAAAAAGAAAAATATTGTATGCAGGAGACCCTCTAAGAGCATAGCCTTGAAGTACTATACTGGATTTTAGAGCTGACACATCTTCTGCTTTGTACCTGGATCCGTGAAAATGGCATGTTCAAATATGCTCTTTTGTCTCAGATCAAATGATATAAATTGGCTTCAACTGAGTTACTGGAGAAACTGTCACTATCATCTTGGGAATTTTTCCCATCTTGGAATTAAAGACAGTTGTTTTAGAGCCACTGTCATCTTCGCTGTTGGGTTAAATCGTTTCCTGGAAATCCTTATGGATTCCTTTGGATATTATAATTCTAAAGCTGCTGCATTATGTATTCAGTGCAAAGTGTACTCATGGTTATCCTGATCATTTGTTTGGATTACTAAGCGTGCGCTCTTGCCATGCTTGAATTACTTCAATTTACCAGTGAATTTCCTTAATTCAAACTTTTGAATATATAACCTGCAAGTATATAACCATAACCACAACCCGCAAGAGCAGGCTGCCTGTAGCTGGTCAAGATGACCATTATCAACATTTCCAAGTAGTTACTGCACATCATCTCATGCCCTATTAAAACCAGATGCTCAGCAACCTGAAATGCGGGTGCCAGGGCAAAGGCACAGGTGAGGCTGGCGGTGGGGCTGGAGCTGGGGCTGAGCAGCTGCTCTCAGCTCCTGGCTCTGCTGCAGCCTAGACCCAACCGAGCCGAGGAACGATGCTGATCCACTTACCTAATTCTGTGTAAAGCAGCATTTCTCATCTCCCACTAAATTTCTTTACCAGCACACTTTAAGTTTGGGAAAGAAAACCACAATCTGGCACACTGCCCTTCAGTGGCTGTTAAAACCCAATTTTGCTGCAGTCCCTGCCAGTGCTCCTGCAGCAACTCAGACAATAAGGTGACAGACCTGAAGACCATATTTACTGGCTCTCTTACTAATGTAGATAGCCAGGAAGGAACAGACAGTTGTTCCCTGTCTGTTAAGTAGTCTGAGATCAATCAGTTTTGTCACAAAAACTAAAACCTCTCCACTTAGGACTTGGTGACCAACATGATAAAGGTTTTAAGTATCAACAACTATAATAATAACTAGTTATATATTATTTTATGTTAACATAAATTTATGGTTACTGGTTATATAACAGTTTAAACATTTTAGTAAAGCACTACTGCTCTGTTACTGTACTGGCTCAGTTTCCTTCCTGATCCAAATTTAATTGTAATACTGAACTAAATTTTAAAAACTTTCCATCTGCTAAGAAAACCTGGCATGGGGATACATCTTATACCACTCTCGCCTCCTTCTCTCTTTCCTAAATTTCTCAACATCTTCAAATTATCCCAGCTCTTCTCTCCTTGCATTTACTGTCATACCACAGAAGTGAGGAAGTGTCAGCACACAGGACAGGATATAACCATCATTTTCTGAGTCACTAGCTCTGACGAACGCTTTCTCATATGAAAACCATGCTGATTTGTGTCACAGGACTCTCATTTCACCACCGCAAGGGCCACATTTACAAAAGTAAAGCACGTTAGCATTAGGGAAGATCAGTGTCAAGCAAACTGTGTGGCTTATCACATCCACTTGTGCCAGCCAGCAAAACCACCAGCAGCAGCACCACAGGCTATAATTGATTCATGAGGTTCAGGCTACACAGGAGGAATGTGTTTCCCATGCAGACACCATTCCTAGACTCACCAAATGTGTTTTTTACAGATATAGGTAAATATAGACCATAACTGAACTTGTACTAAGAAAGGAAAAATGTTAAATGAGGCTGTAAGCCTGAAAGAGAATTGGGCAGAACTGTAAAGAACACTTGGGAATTCTTTCTTCTACAAAAACCCCGTGTTTATGTCATCTAGACACTAAGCAGATTTCTTAGAGAAAAAGTGTTACATTATCTTGAGTAAACACGTCAGTCAAGAACAACAACCAGCAATTTACAAAAATGATGCTCGATTATTTAACAGTGAAAGAGTAAGGTTCCATAGGGAGAAATGTTTTTGTTTACACACTGTTTCCAGAAAAGGTTTAGGCTGAGATGAAATAACCATAACTAATATTAAGGGTTTTCTTGACTCAGCAAAATTCCGCAGGCCTAATGTTGCCTTTTTAAGTATGTTTGGCAATTGTTTCAGTATGTGACTCATTAACACCTTCAGCTCCTCACTCTGTGTATCTTCCAAGAGATCTTCTAAAAAGCAAGAGGTCTTCTAAAGAGAAAAGAGAGATTCCCCATCCTTAAAGTGAGCTGGGTTCTAGCATTACAGACTCTCAAGAACTCCTTTTTATTTCACTGTGCTCAGCACATCACCTGATGAGGCTCTGAACTGTTAAATATAGCTGCACACAAAAGGAAATGATGGAACTGCACACTACTCCCCAGTTACTGAGGTTTTCATTATTGCAGGCTAATTTTCTCATTGTACTTCCATGGAGTTTCTCCTAACTTAACATTCTTTTAAGGTAGCCTGTGTTGAGGGAATTATCTTGTTTTTCAAAGCAAATTTTAGCTGATTACTAAGTATTTACATACTGTAATTTGAATGTCTAATTATACAATTAGTGTAAATACATGTAATATGGTTTATTTTTCACAAAAGCTGATAAGGTACATTGCTTTTTGCATTCCAGTGTCACGAGATTTTTATTGCTTATAATACACAATCCAAAAATTCACGTTAAAAGCTTCTGGTAAAAGCTGCTTATTCATCAGTTAACACTTTCCAAATGATCTGAAACACACTTCATACCATAAAGCAAAAAAAGATATCTGCCTTATTGCTAAAGACTAGAGCTCCCAACAACACCTTCCACTCCTCAATTTAAGACTTGCCTTAAGCCTCTATATTTTTTCCTTGCAGAGCTTTATGATAAGTTTCCTTCCACCTTGAACTACCCAGCACTGCATGAAAATTCACCTATTGACTCCATTAATACATCACTGCTGGCCTAAGAGACACTTTCACGTAACTTGTATTGACATTTATGATGATTCTCCTGATGAAATAAGGAAAAGAGCACTTGGGAAGATGAACTGAGAAGATGCCTCTCAAGTTTTAGAGCTGCTTCCTTTTTAAGCAGCTGCAGATAATAACTTCCTAATTAGCAGGCAGGAAAGTGTTTCTTCAGTCTCAGTTGCTGAAGCAATAACACATAGGCACTGAGCTGCAGAAAGCTGCCAGCTGCCTTTGCTCCTCCTCAAAAATCTCTAATATGTTTTCAGACTCAAGTGCAACTAAATCTGAGGCTTCAAATATAATGATATTTCTCTAAGTTTTATAAAATTTCATCTCGTAGCAGAGAAAAATTTAAATCCGTGGCTTTGTGAGCAGAGGTTTGCAATGCAGTAGGTGTGCCCATTATCCATGGCCGAGCAGGACACACATCCAAAGGACAAGCTACGGGGCTAGTGGGGAGCAGCGTGATGCACATGGGGACAAACAAGGTGACAGGTGTGACTGTGATGGAGGGCATGGGGACCCAGGGCAACAAGCAATCTTGTTTCACCATTTCATTGCTCTTGGTGCAACCTGTGTGCAAGTTATCAGAGCTCTTTTTTAGAAACATTTTACCCTCCAGAGACGCAGCACCTGACAGTGATTAAAACAATTATTTATATACCAAATATACAGAACACAGATTAACACTTAATTCTTTTAAATTACTGCACAGGTTCTGAAAGACTGAAGATCAGCAAAGAGGTTTACACAATTTCTGCAAAGCATGGACTTTTATTTCCGGTAGAATATAAGTTTATGTCAGAGTGGGTTTATATTTTCAATTTAAATATGATTTTCTCTCACCCAAGCGACTGTTGAACTCACATGTGTCTTTTTTTTTTTTTTTTTCAAACTTGACTTTATTTTAATTAAACATATGGAAATTTTATTTAAACAATGTGCAAAGACCAATTATGTAAGGAATGTTTCTGAATTATATGTTATAAAAAAGATTTCTTTATGTATATTTCCTTAACTTAGTATTCACCGCACGGTGGAAAATTACTTCAGTTGCATATTGGATTTTAGAGCACCCTGGAAAATTGCGTTAACATTTCATGAGCCTAAGCCTCATCTTGTCAACATGAAGCTTTAACTTTAGTAGCCACTGCCATTCCCCAAATGTCTTTTATGGAAACATCTTTCACAGAAATTCATTTTAAAAAAAGCAAAACTAAAATCAGGGACCTTGCCACTGGCCTCCACAGCATTAAGGGGTACAAGCCTTGTCTTGAGATGGGCACTTGGACTAGCCTATGTTTTTAAGGTACAATAAATGTAACTACGCAAGTACATAATATTTTCCTAATGTATACATCAGAGTTTTCTGTCCTTGATTGCACTGAGAAATATCTTGAGAATGAGATACATTTAATATGGTACTATGAAGATTAGGTCACTTTTTGATATGTGAAAATGTCAGATTCTGGCCCAAAGATAACACTTCTACATATTTATTTCTCTTTCTTACTGAAAAACAAGACACCATTAAACCACAGTCAAAAGACTTAGCAGTATGAAAGAACAAAAATCTGTGAAATAATTATATTTGAGAAAAATGGAAAAAAAAAAGGGAAGAAAAAGGTTGTTTATAAATACATTGCACCATATCAGAATAATTTAAAAAACCCACATTTTTTAAAATTTTGGGCCCAGCAATATAATATAGCAAAGTCATTAAATAAGTTGAACACAGACTTAATTTTCAGCTTATTTTTATGCCCGCCTGGCCTCAGTAAGATTTAAGGATATGTTTAAACTTTCTATTTAATCAGTTATGAGGATAATCATGTATTTACAGCATATATTTTTCTACTGTAAGATGCAATTTATAAACTGAAAGCAAGGAACATCATGTTTGGCAGCATTCCCTAAGGGAGCCTGGATCTATAAACACACGGATGGAATGTGTTTGTTAATGCACTTCTTTGTCCATTCTCTGACAGTTATAACGTAAACAACATTTTCTCCTTAGGAAGCAATCCAAATACAATTAAACCGATATATTAATAGTTGTTAAGGTAATTTCCAACTTTGCAACTGTTTTAGAACTCCATTTTGTGAGAGACTATGAGAAACTCAACACAGACATGAGGCAGCAGCTGTACACTGCATCCTGCTGCACAGACCATGCAACACTAGGAAAGCTCTGTTACACCTTGTGTTACTTTGCCATGGCACAGTTATCTCTCTCCCAGCCAAAGATGGATGCTTCGACATTATTATTTAGCTTCAACCTCTTCTTTGTCCTTTCACTTTACTCTCAAACAGCCTTGGTGTGGGCCCTCTGCAAGTTGGGAGTCTCACCTTAAAGCCTGGGCAGGCAGGAATGTAGTATGTGGCTCCTGGACCCTAGTCAGAACCATGCTGCAGGAGAATGTATTTCTGAGAACGTGGAAGGGGGGGGTTATGTCCAGCTCAGATACACCTGCTTTCATGATCTACCACTTAAAAGTACTTCAAGCCCAAGGAAAAGCTAAGTCAGGCCATCAGGTCTAGTTAAGTGAGACTGGAAAGATGTCTTGTATATCAGCTAGAATGAATTTATTCAGTCTGTATTAAAATGAAATAATTCACAAATAAACACAGTCATGCCAGCCACTCATTTATATGTGCTGGACTAATGAGCAGACATTCAAAAGAGCATGACAACAAAGCCAGAAATCAGCTCGGGTTCAGTGGAACACAAGGAATCCCTAAGATGGCTTTTTTCAATAACTTGCCAGTTAATCAGGAAATACACAGAAGCACAGAATCAACAGATTGGAAAACTCAGCAAGAGATACAGAAGTTGGAAAAAGTGTGGGTTGTGAATATTTTGTTCAAATTAATATTCTGGCAGCTACATTTTGAACAAGCTGTAATTTGTATAAGGCACCTTCTGTTAAATTCGTGGCACAGAATTACAAGGACCTATCCAACTTGAAATCAGACCATGGATTTGCATCAGTGTATCTATTTACCCTTACTCAGCCAGGCCCAAAACTACTGAGAATGAGAAATTTAAAATAAGAGAATAAGGTAAACACTTAAAAATAATTTTCCTTCAAAAATAAGAGATGTATTTTATCTCTCCAAAGAAACTAAAGCAAAAGCACCCACATAAGTCTTTGACCAATACTCATACTCTGACAGCCTTTGTCCTATATATTAATTTTGCACAACAAATAAATTCATAGCTAGCAATAAGGCTTTAGGAACAGAATTAAGAAAGGGGCTAATCTATCAGCTATGTTGACAACACTATATTTAGAGAGATGAAGGCAGAAATATTAATCTGTCAAAACCAAAGCCATGGACTATGTTCACTTCTGCAGAGTGGCCGAATCAAAATTTTTCTGCCACGCATTTTATTTTTGAATGCTTACTAAAAAGGTAAATCATTTTAAGAGGGGTATGTAACACAACAGTGACAAAATAACCTGGTAGAGAAATACAGTTGACAAATTATAACTTAAAGAAAAATAAATGATTGACTGTTCTTGCTAGAATAATATGGAAACTAATGGGAAAACAGAAAAAGCAGCATGAATTTTTAAAACAACAAAAAACCCCCAACAAAATTATTTTAGCTTTATTGCAACACTTATGCATGCTACAAACATTATTTCAGCTCTCATTAAACGTTTTTGTATCTCAGTGTTTTGCTCCCTATGCTATCACTAGCAACGTCAGCCATACTGGCTATGTTCAATACAAATATCCAAACCTAGGAATCTAAGCAGATAATTTTATTTTCCCATCAGTCATCAGATGTTGATTTTTCAGAGATATCCTCAACTGTTCTATGGCACAAATATGATTTTATGAACAGCACAAAACAAAATGGTTATTACTATAACTGGTTTAGAGAATAATCTTTTAATGTCAGCCAAGCTTCAGAGGCCACTCAACATCAGGTGGATTGTACGTGCTCTTCAGAACAATACCACTGATTTCAGCTGTGCTATCATAACATTTTACAGGTTGATCATGTGCACAGTTTCCCTTAAGTAATTTTTTATCTATTCAGCAAGGCCATACCTTGGCAATTGGATGACACATAGTGGGCATACACCTGATCTACATTTCAAAACAGCAAATGAGGTTTGATGGAAAGTGTGCTATATATCTAATTTGTGCTTCTCTTCATTCAATACAGGTTTGATAGAAAATGTGCTATATATCTAATTTTTGCTTCTCTTCATTCAATACAAATAATATTGATAACCAGTAACAAATTATCACGACCCAACCAGATTTCATATTTTAATGATTAAAATAATCTGATAATTATAATAAAATTAGAAAGAAAATATTTCTAGGTCACTGCAGACAGTGAATTTGGATAATCCTAAAGACATCCCTGAAAGTTATACCAAAAAAGGTATAAAAGTCTGTGTATTAACCTTGTGAAGAGTGTGCTGGAAACCAGCATCCTCCAGGCTTTGGAAGAACAGTGTTCATCCTCCTCTGGTGTTTATTAGAAAATAAATCATTCTAGATGCAGTAGGAATTATCTAGTCATGGAATAATGTAGGTTGGAAAAGACCAAAGGAGGTCATTTAGTCCAACATCTTCAAAGTTAGATCCAAGGTAAGCTGGATATAGCAATCTGCTGCTTAAATGAGGTAGACCAGCCAGACAAAACCTAACATAAAATACTGCAGAGAGCATTGATTTTACAAAATCAAGTCATAAAACCTTGAAGTACTTCCACCTAATAGATGTCACAGAAAGGCCTATATAACACCAGAAAGAAATACTAATACTACAGCGACATTCATCAACATATTGCAGTACCAGCAAAACTATCATACTGAAGTCTATGAACAATTTCTTCAAAACACACCAAGCATGCACACAGCTTCTACATTTGCAGTAATTTTTTTCAGTGCATGATATAAACAAATGTCTTGCCTATGTTAAGACCCAGAAGGATGGCAGTTGTTGTCTTTGCCAGGTTTCTTCAGAATGGAAGCACAACTCCAGCTGGCAAACTAGTTTACAAATATGCATGCCTCTGGTAAAAGCAAAACATAATCCTCAAACCAGAAAGTTCTGAACTTTTCTCTGTGGACTACAACACAGCTCCACAGACAGTCTGTTTCAGGCTCCACAATATCAGAAAAAGAGAGCTGGACTGCAATTTTGAGAAATGCAATGAAAGTCTCAAGAGGAGAAGAACTGCTTAAGATGTCAAAAAAAAAAAAAAAAAAAAAAAAAAGTCGGAGTGTGAAGACTGGCACCAGGAGATATATGTGGGTTAAATACCAGGACAAACCTGTGAACTAGGCTGCCTGTTCTATGCATGAGAGAGCCACAGGGCACCTGCAGCGAAAGGCACATTTTCTGAGAAGCTATGCCAGAACAAGCTTGGGACGTTGGTTGGGTTGCAACAGACACAAAACTAGAAAAATCTCTTGACCTTCCTATAAGTATCTAAGCAAAAAATGTTTGCTGAAGCACCCGTAGTTTCTTCTTACTCTCTTCTTCAGGCTGAGTATATAAATGTAGCAAATTTTTTACAGCTGCAGATTAATATAACTCCTGCTTATAGTGATGCTGTCCAGGGAGGAATATTTTAATACAGAGAGTAAGGTCTTCACTTGACCTTAACAGCTGTACTGCCACTCCATATTTGGACTCTGCAGAATTGTGTATTGCCTATGCAAGCTCTGCTGGTGTTTGGCAAGACAAAGTGCTGGTCAGTTATGAACTTGCAGAGTTTGGTTCAACAGGAAAAAGAATTGGTGCTTAAACCAGTTTGCAGATGGAGAAAAAAAGGCTTATGTAAGGCTGTGACCATAACATTTTATAAGCTCCCTGACCAGCTGAGCAGCTTCCCTGAATCACCAAAGAGCAATTGCTCTTCAGACATCAGAACTAGCCACTACACCATCTCCTTGCTGAGGAGAGTCATTGGCAGAAAAGGAGCTGTTCTTAGAGAGGATGT
>NW_010336207.1:7351-12805 GCF_000700745.2 Antrostomus carolinensis | reverse complement strand
TCCCTCTTTTATCCTTCACCATCACTAATATGATTGTAAAAAAACTTTATGGTGGGAAAAGGAGTCCAGATCAATTTGATTTTAATTAACTTTATCTAAAAAACCCCTGTTAGACTCATTGAATCTGTGTTACAGTAAAACAAGATGTTCCATTTTCCAAAGCACGTGATTTCTTTCTAATACACATGAAACCTTCCTTTATCTCATCAATGAGCACAAAGCAAAAAAACACTTATGTAGGATATTTTGTGAAGGATATGGAGTTACATAAATGACTTGGGAAAAAATGGCTTTACGTTGTTCTGTTTGACATATAATTCTTTTTCCTCTTCATGGGTAAATTGTAAAAGTATTTCTAAACAAAGTCTTATCATGAACTCATCAGTATGCATATTCTGTGCTCACATTTAGGATCTATTTATAAAATCAATTCTGTTCTGTGCTCTGACAAACAAAACTGAAATGCAGCTGTGTGACATGTTGATAATTTTCATTAGTTCTAAAAAGCCTCAACAGAAATTACAATCTTACTTCTTATAACCAAATAATCCCAGAGAACCCACAGGAAAGGTGACTTTTACATTATCTTATTGTTAATGGAAAGAAAGAAGGGGAAGGAAAGAAGTGGATAAAAATTGAAAGGAAAAAGTAAGATTAAAACATAAAAATCACAGATGGATATGCTTGAAGCCATGCTCACCGGTGAAAGTCTTCAGCATCACTGTCAGAGACAAATATATATTGAATTACCCTTGATTTATTTGCACATCCTTTATTACATTGGAGGAGTATTTGAACAAATTTTGAATGAGCTTGTTATTTTAAAATCTGAAAACCTCACGGAATTTAATATAAAGAGCCAAACTTCAGCAACTACCTCTTTGAACAAACAAACAAGCTTATTTTGTGTGTTTTGTGCGGAAAAAAAATAGAATTTACAATCATTCCTTTTTGACAGTTAGGTCACAGTAAAAAAATCACAAATACTTGAAAACAGTAATGGGGGAAGGCTTCAGAAAAAGTGAGATTAATTTCATCATTAAATTATCTTTAAATAAAAGTCCATAAAGTAATAGAGTAAATGTTTATTTCTCCTTTTCCTATGTTGGATACAGTATATATGGCTGTTCTAGTTTTTCCTGACAAATATTTTGGGGGGTTTAATTTTGTTTCCTTAGAATACAAAGCTTTTAAAATTCTGCTGAAGTAACTGACTTTTTTTTTTTTTTTCTCCTTAGGAACATTTGTTCATTAAAAGGAGATTATTCTGAAACATTATTTAGGCATCAGAATTATAGAAGAGTTGCCAAAAAAAAAACCCAACCACCCCAAAACAAACCACAAATGTCCCAATTAAATATTCCTTCCAATATAAATTATTAAATTTTTAGTGTTTTAGATTTTTGTAGGGTTTTTTCATTAATTCTCCAGGCTACACATGAGTCCCAGAGCAGGCAAATATCGAGTCTCCAAGTGTAAAAAAGAAGCAGGAAGAAGGAGACACTTCACCTGCCCAAAAGAGTCAAGTTCATCAGGCCAGGCCTGCTGCCAAACCAGGCAGCTACCATGCACTGCCCCTCTGAGAGGGCATGGAGCTGATCCTCATACACGTGCCCTTGTGCGTTCTCATGTGACAGAGTTACTATAAATTCATCCTTCAACTGAGAAACTAAATTTCAAATGGAGAAAAATTCAAGACATCCTTGTTGTCATCCTCATCTTCTGCGTAGCGTAGCAATCCCCATTGACGCCCTTTCCCAAGGTGCCCGACTCTCTAGGCAGTGACCGGGAACTCCCTCACACACCTCGTGGCTTTGAATTCTTTAACAGTTGTGAACATAGAAATTAGCAGCTCTCCTCCTAGCTATCAAACTTCCCTAACTCCCATCCAGGCTTACACTGTGAAGTTTGCTGTGCAACCTGAAAACGGTTTCAGAGCAGACAGATCCCAAACTGCTCCTTTCTAAGAATAAGACCCAAAAAAACAGGGAAAAAAAATCAGAGGAAAACTGTAGTGCAGACAAACATCTGAGGACTCTATTTATTGACATAGAGAAATAAATCAAAAGCTTTTACTTGACTGAGAAGACAGTTTTCCCCTCCTTCCCTCCCAAATGATTGAAGCAGTAGTGTTCTAAATATCCACAGACCAGATCTTTTTAAGGAGAATTCTGAAGAAGCAGACAAGCAATGACAGTGATATTCAGAAGTTCCAGACTACATTTGTTTCAAAGGAAGTTAGGATATAAGCACTTTTGAGAATCCACTAACCAATCCTTTACACATTGTAGATATTTTTCTATATACGTCATTTTTGAAAATGAAACATAGGTTCATAAAAGGAAATAAGTATTTTTCAATTTTCTTCATTTTCTGAATAACACAATATAAAATAAGTTGGTTGGCTTTCCCCTTTTTATCTGTTTAAAATGCTACTTAAATTTGTACGTTTTTGTGCAAACTGCTATTTTTTTAATTCCGTAAGAGAGATAATGAGGACTGGTTTCTTTGTAATTCTAGTGTGGTATTTCTGTGGGTGGTTTTGAAAGTACATGGTATGTAATTAGGGATAATGCAGACAGTTCCTTTGTTTTCTGGTGGATTCTCAAATTTTTTTAAAATTTGGGGCCTTGTTTTTTTTTTTTGGATTGGTTTTTTGGTAAGTAAATACTATATGGTTGGACATAAAGGGGAGAGTGAATTGATGCTCTTATTCATTTGTAGGTATTTACACTTTAACATGATGATATCTGATTTTAAACCACGTGTCCTGCAGAATATGTAGAGAGAAGAACAATTTCTTCAACGTAGATGAAAAAGATGTAGGAAAGAATGGCAATTATGAAACAGATGACAGCTCAAATCTTCCTGCAGGACACTTGACAAGAGCCATTTGTGAACCGCACAAAGGAAAACCTGAGGAAAAAGTGCTCTATAATGACCTGTGGTTTACTTTGCACTCTATTTAGTCTTCCTTTGCCTCAATTTGTTTTGCTTTGCTTTTCTTTGATACATTATATTTAAACTGAGAAGCAAAGACTAAAGCTTTGCTACCAATATCCTCCCGAGATCTAAAATCCAGTCCCAGACAACAGGTACAAAACAGTGAGCTATGCAATCCATAACTCGGGTGCACTGTAATTTTTTTTTCCATGACATTTAATGAATTTAATTTTGTTTGATATTAGCAAAAGAAATATCTAAACGTTGCACTCATGGAAGCTTGCACAAACACTGAAATAGAAGGAAACTATTGTTATCTTTGAGGATAATATAACTTTACCTTGCATTTAATATCAATGTAAATAAAGTTAAAACATATTCTGTAACAGTAAATAATAAAAAACACATAGTCTATCCTATTAGTAATTGTTTTATTCTTTTGTCAAAATTTAAAAAGAACCCTCATTATATTGCTTATTCACTGTTATTTTGGTTTTGAAAAACCATATGCTTCCTGTATGCAAGCTGAATTTCCACTCCCATCATTCAGGGAAAAAATCTCTCCAAAGCATGGAATACTTGTTTTCCATTAATTTTACAGTATCTGAAATAGAAAAGACATGCCAAACTATGTATACACAAAAGGCAAGAATATCTTAAAATAACACCTAATCTATTTCAAATAGGTAAAAGCATAACTTAATTTGCCTTCTTCTCACTTGAAATTTATGTTCAGTTACTACCCAAACAGACAATAAAGGAATTACACTGAACAGAAAATGAAGAATATAAGCACCAGCTGAGAGCACACACCTGTAGACCTTCTGCACATTATCTGTGGGTCTATAAATGCTAACATTTTTAGCATATATATTTCTCAATTTAAAATGCCAGATAAAAAAAAAATATATATATTAACAGACTATTTTGATCACTTTTCACAATAACTCCCTGGGATCTTTTAGAGTTGGCCCACTAACTCATTCTTTTAAATAAAATTAAATAGAATCAATTTTCTTCATTCATCCACTGTCCAGATTAGAAGAATCACTTTCACAATCTTAAATCGCCGCCAGAGACCAGATTACTGGGAAACACACATTTGCTTTTCTTTCCAGTGCACGCTATTACTTTTTAAAAGTTTGCCATTTTTTTTTTCCATTTTACAGTAGTCCCACAATACTTCAGATCCTCCTCCCCACATTTAGACACCAGTACCATTTCTGTAATAAACAAATCAGCCCCTTTAAAAAGCTTTGTCAGGTTACACAGTACAACATTCATTCAGAGTTGTGGGTTTTTTAACATTTTCCACAAAATTACTGACAGGTCGATATTTTATACCTGTTAAGTTTTATACAGACAGTTATTGCTACTAATTTCTAGTGAGAGGGTCTGAGAGTCAGAGCAGGACCCCATCGTGCATGGATGGGGCCTGAAGCTGACTCTGGCCATGTGCTTCCTAAGACGAAAGAGGCAATTCCACAAAATTAAATCAAAGGCTGAACAGATGATCAACAGAGTGAAATTAATGAGATACTGTTTAAACTTATTGTAACAGAAACATAAGGATCATAAAAAGCCCTTCATGGCTGAGCTATTTGGAATTTATTACCAGGAAGGGGCAGGGAGTGGTGCTTCCTACACAGGTGATTTCTGTGGCCAAGAGGGGGTTGTAGCTGAGGGAGCTGGCAAAGCAGGGCAGCCGACACAGAACAGTGTGTTTACAAACTGAAAAGTTCCAAGCGCACTTAGCTGACTCAAAGGCACTCTGCCATTATGGAAGTCAGGAAGCCATACAAATCTCCTGTTTATCATTACATTGGAACAAGTTGGTACACCCAGTTTGTACTTCCGGTATTTTTTAGATAGGATGTCACTGTCTCAACAAGAGCTAAGAAAGAAATGAAAAAAACCCCTATAGTATGCACTTTCAAAACCATACAGTTAGAGCTGGCAATTCCAGAGTCTAAAAAGAAACATCCAGAACCTTGGTAAGTTCCTTAGGCTTACAGGAAACTAATACTAGAAATGTAGCAATAGAAATCTTACTTGTTATTGAGATATCTGTGCAGGATGAAATACAGATTTTAACATTTGGAGGGAGTTTGATAGAGCTGGTTATGAGCAGAAAACATGTATTTCACAAAGGAGCAATCAAAATATTTTGTGTCTAAATTAATTGCTCTGGGGCCAGGACATCACCCACAGACTAAAACGAGTTAGATAATGCATTGAGAAGATCAGCAACGGTGAACAAACCCTCAGAAATACATTCTGTGAAATATATGGCCTTTTATTAAAAAATTCAGGCTAACTTCATGACAGTTATTAACAGAGTACTGTAGGTTAAAAAAAATGGTAAGGTTCTCTTTGTTATAAAGAAGGTTTATTTTTTTCCCCAATCAGTTCATGGTACAGATCCATTTTCTATGATCATACTTGTCATACTGACAATGTCAAAAAGGATGGGAAAAAAAAAAAAAGGAGAGGGGGGGAAAAAAGGAGAGG
>NW_010336207.1:0-7321 GCF_000700745.2 Antrostomus carolinensis | reverse complement strand
GGAGAGGGGGGAAAAAAGGAGAGGGGGGAAAAAAAAGGAGAGGGAAAAAAAAAAGGAGAGGGAGAGACCCTGGTATCATAAAATCTTGTTTTAATGTTGGATGCCCTCAAACAAATTCACAGTCCTCTCAGAGGTTTGTGATTTAAAGATATCATATACGCAACAGCCAGAAAGCTCACAGGGAGTCAAATCATCATACTAGTAGCAAAGAGTAAAAGTATGTAACTGTCTCTACTACTGAGAAACAGAGGGACAAGCCATTAGTGAAGATATTTAGGGTGAAAGAAATAGATATACATGCAGATACTCTGAGCAGAGCAATTAGATGAGGCTCCTACAGATATGAGAGTTGTAAACCAGTAGGAAAACACTTTGCTAAGATGAAGTGTCATCACCACACACAGCTCCATGGCTGGCTGATTTTGGAGAGGCTGAATTTTGTTGAGCTGCAACTCTTCTGAACTGTCTATCCATTATATGCCACACAGTGCTGAGGGCTGCGAAATCTGCACACCTCAGGGAAAACAGAACAGCTGATCATATTAGAAAATGGAAGTATACAGAGGTGGTAAGACAAACTGAAGTAATCAATACCAAATGTGAGGTGACTGATAATCTATTTACACAATAAACTATTTTGTAACACTTTCACTTTTGCTTTTTTACTGTCATCAGAACAATGAGATTCAATAACATGTATGGTAGAGGCAGAGTAAAGGGTACAGTATACAATGAAAATAGAAGAAAGCACTCCAAACTTTTTTTCCAACATGTTTGAAGAGCATTTGTTTGATTGATACTTTTTACAACTTGGAGAAACATAAATATTGATTTCTTCACAAATATTATTCGATTCGCAAACTGCAAAGACATTTGTTTGCGTTTTAAGAGATCAGTGTATTTCAATACTATCAGTATGAAAAGCTAGCAAGCAGAAAGAGCAAATGGTAAAAAACGTGCTACCTGGGATACAAAGTAGATTTAAAAGGACTTATAAAGAGGCTTAAGAGGTACATATAAAGCTAGTGGAAAAAAATGTGGTCCTGGAAACCATATGCTAAGAAAAGATACCATGCCTTCCCATTTTTTCACCCTGTCATATGCCAACACTATCCAAAAGAGCAAAGCAAAAGTTCTGGACAACTGCGTTTCTCTGCTTGGGCATTCCTCTGGTGGGCTTCAGCAAGGCTGCGGTTAGTGGTGCCAGGGCTATCCCCCGGCAGCATGTGCTGCCCCAGAGGAGGCCTGCAAACTGGTCCTGCTGGCTCCTGCTGCAGATGCCACAGTAATTCAAGAACTCAAACACCTACTCTGCCTGCCTGCATACAGAGAACTTTGAACCAGATTAATCAGCTTGAGTTTCACAGCCATTTATGTTCACACTTGATTTTGAGGAGCACTCCTGATTATGCAAGTCCTGTTCTCCACTTGCTGAATCCACTCCTTATGATGCAATCCAGATGTGTAGCCCTGTACAAGTCCCTCAAGCATCTATGGGCTTGCACTAAATCAGCATGTTTGAAATTTATATTTGTATATAAATAATATTGTATATTATTTCAAAACATCCAACACTCAAAGGTAAAATACCACATTTGGAGAGGTAGTAAAAAATTTGCTGAGAAGACTTTTGAAAATGGTAACCATATTAGAGATTAATGCAAAAATATCTTTCCTCAATATTAAATAAAAAGAACATTCTATATTTATATATAGATATAGATATGGATTTGGACTAAATTCCCAAGCTCAGCTAGACTAAGAATCATAGAAGGAGAGGCGAAAAAAAAAAAATCTTATGTTTATTCATCTTTAGGAAATGCCAAAATATTGACAGAGATATGAATAAACATAAAACTCTTCAGTATCTTCAGAACTAGAATACTGAATATTGCTGATGGATTAATTATGATTTTCCAAGCTATTCAGATAATTAGACATACTAACTTCATAGCTGTTTTTGCAATGATAATGGACTTGTTTTGTTGTGGTCTCTTTAACAAACTGTTGGACCTTTTTTCTAATGCTTGTTTACATTTCTGTACATCCTAGTTTTATTGATATTCTGTCCTTTGGATTACAGTGGCATGCTAGCAACACCATTGAAATATCTCAAGACAATATAAAGCTCACTTTTCAGAGCTTCTACAATAAATCAGAATACAACTCTCTAGATCCTTCCTAAATTGGAATATGGCATACTATGCTAAATAACTTTCTTTTTAATTTTATATGCACGCACATGTGTGTGCATGTGTGAGAACCCGAGACATAATGGCTTCCATCCAGCAAACTGTTACAGAGTGCATTACTTAAAATTGTTCAAGATTAAATGTAACCTTAAATAATACATAAACTACTCACCGAAGTCACAAAGAAACCTAACAAAATTGGGATATTTTCGATCTCAATGCTTGTAACACATTTAAATTAAGGCACATACAAGCATGAATAACCCTAATCACACTAGGCAAATTCTTACCTTTTTATTGAGTCAGCTTTTTAAGGTGCAGTGTATATCGTACTAAAGTCCCACTGGTCTCAACAGTCTAGTAGCACATCAGTCACATCAGTCTTTGCATTTACGCTACCAAAGAAGGAGAACGTGAGGTGCCAGACATCCTCAGCTTCCAGCACAGTCTGAGACAATGTTCTGTACCTCATGCACTCAAATATTCCAGCAAAAGTGCATAACCAGCACTGGCTATTCTGAAATATGGAAAGCTTTAAAGAGAAGCATTTCTACAGCTTCACGCTTTCTTGTCCTCATTCAAAATCGTTTAAGTGATTGAAAGAACTATCTACTCTAGCTGTATCAAGAAATCTTAACCTGCTGCAGAAATCTCATGCATAAAAAAAATGTATACCTATGCATATAATTGTTTAAGATCTAAATTATATATATGCAGTCATTCCTGTTGTCTGGCTGCAATGAAAGTAAACAAAAATTGCATAGCATTTTTGTAAGACTACAAACACAACACTAGTAATTCTTCAAAGGTAAAAGTGTCTATTAGCCCAAATACATTTAAAAACATAGATTTGTTGTTTATGTGCTACAAATTAATAGAATTAAAATATGAAAAGTAACAGAAAGAATTGTAGAATTATGTAATTAAACACTGCTTCTTTCCTTCTGGGTACCATTACTCACAATGTGCAAATGTATTATGCAAAATAACATTAAAACAGAATCTGCATTTTACCCTTGGGTTCACTCAATAGTCAAGATGAATTATAGAAAAAGAAGTTAATTTAGGATGAAAATAAAGCATTTAAAATGAATTTTTTTTAATATTGTCCTTCAAAGATCAATCCAAACAGAGACTTGAAAAGAACAGTATGTCTGCTTCAGTGTAGGTCCATTTAAATCTCCACTCTTCATCCATATCACACATCCCAAGAGACCTACAAGGACTGGTTTATTGTTTTGTAAAAAAGAAAAAAAAGGGAAAAAAAAGAAAAAAAAAGAAAATAACTCAACAGCATTCTCCATCAAATGCATTATTGGAACATATATGAGAGCTCTGAATACTACCTTGACTATCTTAGCTTTGCGAGTATTGTATTTCCAGTATTATAATTTTGTGAGTTGGAAAGAATTATACAGTACTGAATCACATTATGTAAGCAAATTTTTAGAAGAATTTCCATTGTGTGTTCTATTTCATAATCCCAAGATATAAAATTGCATCTATGTCTCATCTTTTACAAGTTGTTTGTTTGTTTTTTATTAATCCCTCATGCAAATTAGAAATGAAGATTTATTTATTTATTTATAACATTAATCCAAATCAGCTTTGCTGTTTTATTCTTGTAACTTACAGTTTTGCTTGGGATTCATTTTCTCAGGGCATTCATGTTGTCTGTCTGTAACAGCTTTGCTTCTTTAAGCAAGGCACTGACTATGTACAGGGCTGGGATTGCAGAAGTTCATTTCTGTGTTCTTTATTGAAAAATGTCATTCTGTAGGTGACAATTAAACATTGTATAGCGCGAAACGATATTCATCTCCTTAAGGGGCAAACCTCAGTTCTGTCCTTGCATTACCCTTGAGTATCCAAGAAAAAAATTGAGCTGATGCATGAGGACTGACATGCTGAGCATGAGATTGCACAGTGGTTTTGGTCAATTTAAGCGAGGGTTTCACCAGACAACTCTGCCCTGACCTTTTGTGTCCTTCCTTTGGGCTAGTACTGTGCTTTTAAAAACACATAGAGATGTAGTTCATCCTCCCCATCACCAAGCCTCCCCCCCCAGTAATTTTTTGGTTATACCCATACCTAAATTCTCTCCACATCCAGTCACTAGATTGTCATTATACAGAAAAGGTAAAAACACAGTTTAAAGGCAGACAAAAGAAAGGCAGGACTGTTCTAGGTCTGGTCACCCTAACAGTCACTTGGCTTTATCTAAGTTAGTGTGCACTGGTATCCTGAGACAACATTTGAGATGGTCTTTACTTGGAAGCCATGCGCCGAGGTGCTCATAGCATGTGACAATTCTGGATGTGGACTGGTAGAGAACACCAGGGACAAATTCAAAGCCAAAGCATATCAATCCCCAACACAGGAAAAGAAGAATTAAGTAGCTAATGGTACTAAAGCTATAATAGTATAATACTGATGTGTGTTCAGAAAGTGTCCCAAATCATGGATGAGTAATATATTCTGTTAAAACAACTTGTGTCCAGCATTTCTCTTTAGAAAAACCCATTTTGGTTCACGTGTCTTCATGTGAAACAAATTCCTGCAGTGCTAGGCAACAAAACATGTCTCTAAGTCAGCCAATTAGCATTTACACTTTTCCAACTATAAGAAATTCAACTGCAGAGAGC
Source organism: Antrostomus carolinensis (assembly GCF_000700745.2). Lineage (NCBI taxonomy): Eukaryota > Metazoa > Chordata > Aves > Caprimulgiformes > Caprimulgidae > Antrostomus > Antrostomus carolinensis. Next base: position 2,484 of record NW_010336207.1, on the reverse strand, counting down.
AATTAAAAATAGTAAACATTTCCAGTGGCTTTTCTCTCTCCTCCTTAAAGGATTAAACCACTGCTGACACAGGAGGAAATGAATTGCTCTTGACTGCACTTCATTAACACCTTTGAACTCTTCTGGTGATTGTGACCCTCAGTTTGAGATACAGTGTCCAGAGTGAATGAGCATCATGAGAATCTACTAGCTACAAAAGTTCTTTATTATTTATTAGAACAGAATTCTTTATCACCACTGGTATCTGGGTTTCTCACCTCAAATGACTTGTTAAAACTCAAAATGTCAGTCAAAAATAATTCATATAACAAAACAGTCTTAACAAGTCTTAGCAAGTACATGCACATTTGTTCAAAGTTTCTCAAGAGTCACTGATGATGGAAAATAAAGTAATCTTTATGCTCCAAGTCCCAGTATCTCTAGCTAAAATACATTAAAAGAAAAAAAAAAAATCAAGTTCATTATCCCTATCTACAACTTGTGATGTGATACTCTCCTTTACAGCATTCTGAATCTTACACCTCCCAAGAACAATGAACTTCAGAAAATACATGAGAGGAAAAATCTCTCTTGCTTTCAAGAATGTAATTTCAGAAGTGATTCATTGAAAATAGTGTAGAATGAAAAAAGAGTTGGGATAAAAGATAAAAATGGCTATTCTATTTGCTTTGTATTGATTCTGCTTTAATCTCTGTGTAAAGGCTAGATATTTCTAGGTGTGGGGCATGGCAAGCAAGTGGAATGAATGGGACATGAAAATGACATAACAGTACTTAAAGGCTACTTACTGTTCTTTGTTATATAGACTGTTGTGTGTGTGTGTATATATATATATATGTGAGATGCTTATCTGCTCTGCACATCTAATTCCAGGAAAAGAAAGGGAAAGGGAAAGGGAAAGGGAAAGGGAAAGGGAAAGGGAAAGGGAAAGGGAAGGGGAGGGGGGGGGGGGGAGGGGAAGGGAAGAGGGAAGGGAAGGGAAGGGAAGGGAAGGGAAGGGAAGGGAAGGGAAGGGAAGGGAAGGGAAGGGAAGGGAAGGGAAGGGAAGGGAAGGGAAGGGAAGGGAAGGGAAGGGAAGGGAAGAGAAGAGAAGAGAAGAGAAGAGAAGAGAAGAGAAGAGAAGAGAAGAGAAGAGAAGAGAAGAGAAGAGAAGAGAAGAGAAGAGAAGAGAAGAGAAGAGAATACTGCTGCTACTTTTTTTTTTTTCTTCCAGTCTTTGGATTTTGTTTTAATGAAGCAATTTATTTATAAATGTCACAAATCAAATTCAGATGAATCTTCTATTCATATAAACATCTAACAGAGAACCAATTTGGTTAACTGAAGTTGTCTCTGTTCTTGAATTCAAATAGAAAGCTACTTAACTTGAACTGGTTTTCTACCCAAATTTTCCCAATGGCCATTGGAAACTTCCACATTCTGAGAACAAAAGAGAACTAAACCAAAATTCAGATGCCTACCCCTCCACACCAAAACGAAGCATTGTCCTGAACATTGCTGCTGGGCTGAACTTCTTAGGAACAGGAAGGCTAATAGACTATATAACTACTCCACTGAGCCAACATGCTATTTCCATAAACTGATTATTAAAAGCCCAATAAATGTTTCGACGAGACTCTCACATTACTTTTAAGTAAACTGTGTTTCTTTTCCTTTGCTCTCTTCTTGTCTACCCCAATTCATAATGGTTTGATTCATAAAATGCTCAAGGATCAAAAAGACACAGGCATCGTACTTGCTTCTAATACACACCATAAAAATTCAGGGGCAGGAAACAAAAGTCGGACAGTTATTTTAAGGCAAACTGTAGGTATCGTAGGAAAGCATCACAAAAACAGTTGCACTACAGAACAGAATGATGCATCATATCCTGAATCAAAAGCCTCAATGAGTCAACAAATAAAATCATCCTACCGGTCACTGTACAGTTTACAGTTTAGTACAAGACCATTCCTGTGGTGGTTGAACCTGGACAACTGGACCAACTTAATGACAGCACTAAGAATCTTGTAACTGAGCTTGCCATTTAGTAAAGCTCCTAAGGACACTCAGTACTTCAAGCACAACTTTGTATGGTTAAACTTTTCTGTGTTCACTGTCACATACTTCTCTTTTGATGACTGGGTTCACATTTATATTTAAAAGATACTTACCTAAGTGTTTTGCTGCATGGCATGTTCACAAAAGAATTCAAGGAACAACAGAAACAAGTAAGCCTTTGGCTGCCATCACCTTTTTGCAATATCAAACTCACCTGGGAAACGTAGTCATTTCATTCAAACGTAGTCAAATACATTTAAGATGCTGTCCTGGTTTTGCTAGGATAGAGTTAATTTTCTTTTTAGTAATTAGAAGAGTAGTATTTTACTTTCAGTGTTTCAGTTCAGACTTATCATGAGAAGAACGCTGATAAAGTACCAATGATTTTAGTTGCTGCAGCTCAAGGCCACAGCGTTTGTCTGTTTCACAGCTGCACCAGGACTG
>NW_010336206.1:2750-3437 GCF_000700745.2 Antrostomus carolinensis | reverse complement strand
CCAGGATACCATTGGCCTTCTGGGCTGCAAGTGTGCACCGCCAGCTCATGTTGAGCTTCTCATTCACCACCACCCCCAAGTCCTTCTCTTCAGAGCTGGTCTCAAGCCATTCATTACCCAGCCTGTATTTGTGCCGGGTGTTGCCCCGACCCAGGTGTAGGACCTTGCACTTGGCCTTGTTGAACTTCATGAGGTTAGCACAGGCCCACCTCTCAAGCCTGTCAAGGTCCCTCTGGATGGCATCCCTTCCCTCCAGCATGTTGACCAAACCACACAGCTTGGTGTCGTCGGCAAACTTGCTGAGGGTGCACTTGATCCCACTGTCCATGTCACTGACAAAGATGTTGAACAATACAGGCCCCAATAACAACCCCTGAGGGACTCCGCTAGTCACTGGTTTCCACTTGGACATTAAGGTGTTGACTGCAGCTCTTTGAGTGTGACCATCCAGCCAATTCCTTATCCACCGAGTGGTCCATCCATCAAACCCATGTGTCTCCAATTTAGAGACAAAGGATGTCATGCAGGACAGCATTGAACACCTTGCACAAGTCCAGGTAGATGACATCAGTTGCTTTAGCCTTATCCACCATCGCTGTAACCCCATCATAAAAGCCATCATATTGGTCAGGCACAATTTGCCCTTGGTGAAGACATGCTGGTTGTCACCAGTCACCTTCTCATTTT
>NW_010336206.1:0-2681 GCF_000700745.2 Antrostomus carolinensis | reverse complement strand
GTAGTTCCCCGGGTCTTCCTTGTTTCCCTTTTTAAAAATGGGGGTTATGTTCCCCTTTTTCCAGTCTGCAGGAACTTCATCAGACTGCCATGACATCTCAAATATGATGGAAAGTGGCTTTGCAACTTCATCCACCACTTCCCTCAGGACCTGTGGATGCATCACATCAGGTCCCATGGACTTGTGCACCTTCAGGTTCCTTAGGTGGTCTCGAACCTCATCTTCTCCTACAGTGGGCAGTTCTTCATTCTCCCAGAGCCTTCCTTGGATTTCTAGGACTGGGGCTGTGTGGAACGAGCCCTTGCTGGTGAAGACCAAGGCAAAAGAGTCATTGAGCACCTCAGCCTTCTCAATGTCCCAGGTGACCAGGTCTCCCGTTGCATTCTGGAGAGGGCCCACATTTTCCCTAGTTTTCCTTTTCTCCATGACATACTCATAGAAGCTTTTTTTGTTGCCCTTGACATCTCTGGCCAAATTTAATTCTGTCAAGGCCTTGGCTTTCCTAACCTGATCCCTGTCCACTCAGGCAATTACTCTGTATTCCTTCCAGGTTACATCTCAATCATCTCAAGCTCCTGATAGATTTACCAACCGAGCACTGACCAGCCTCGCCCTTTATCATGGTGAGAGAAGACAAAAACCCACTATGGCTATAACATACTATATTTTTCTGTAATGCTAACACTGACTAGTAATGTTCAAAGAGCAGTCCTCTGACCAGTAATTGAAGAAAAGAACAATACATCTGCCTCATGTACTAAGCAGACACTCAAATATCTCACAAAAGGAAGAGGCTTGTAATATCGTGTTCCTTTGTTCTTATTTAAGAGAGAGGAAGTGCTACAGCAAGATGTTGGGCAATGTCCCTCTAACGTACTAAGCTGCCCAGCTCTTCCCTCATTCTGGATTCCTGTATGCCACAGCTCTGGATATGGAGCAAAGTGTTTGCTCTTATTTTGTAGCCCCTCTTGCCCTGCCCTGGCACAGTGCCATTTAAGCATATTTCTTTGAAACTGTTCCCACTGTCCTAGTCTGATTTTTTTTTTTTTTTTTCCTGAAAGTGCTCCTTCAATAAAATGTTTTGGCTTGGAAGCAGGTATGTATCTGCTCTTCCTCTGCAGTTACCCCTATTTATAACCCAGGTGTTAGCAGCTGTGTTCTTGGAGTCATCAGCCACAGCTACCTTAAATAATCTGCAGGTCTGAAAAAATATTGTTTCAATGAATTTGCTGGCAGGGTATTGGGTAGGGTATGATGGTAGGGTGGACAGTCAGCACAAGTGCTTTATTTCAGACTTGCCCCGTTTTACCGACTAATTCTTCTTTCTTATAACCTGTCTCCAGGGGGGAATAAAATGCAAATCTTTTCTTCCATAGACTGCAGGTGACACTGCAACAAGAAAGAAAATTTCCTATTGTGATCAAGTACAATAATTGGAATGATGTCTGGAAGTTTCTTAATTTATATCAGAGACAAACTAATATTTTTTTAAAAAATGAAATATGTTTTGTAGCATCGGTTAATGATATATGAGTACCTACCACACTTAGAAAATCTGATGGATTTATAACTTGCTGTTTAATGACCACTTGGTGATCTATTTCCAGGTATATCAGGTCTCTTAAAATGCTGGTTGCTAGATATAAGGTCTAAGGGAAATGCTTAAATACTGGTATAAAAATGCCTGTGATAAAACCAGCAGCTCTGAATTTCATGGTATTTTAATGCTGCCTCTGAAGTAATGGAAAAGCCATTTTCCAGCACCTGCTTCAAGGACTCCACTAATAACATTTTTCACAAAGGACCTATCTTTTCTTAAATAAGTTATTGTGAAGTTATTCTGAAGTATTTAAAATCATGCAGCTAAATTTGATCAGAACTTCTCAGCCTTTTAATCTGTTTAAAGAAAGATTTCTTAAATTATTTTTAATCATAGTTTCTACTGCAACTTGATATGCAGTCTAATAACAAGTATTACCAAGTTATTACTTGGTAATCACCTACGACTAGTCTGCACAACTTTCACAGAATCACAGAATGTTGTGAGTTGGAAGGGACCCACAAGGATCATCATGTCCAACTCTTGCCCTAGCATAGGACAATCCCAAGATTCAGACCATGTGTCTGAGAGCCTTGTCCAAATGCTTCTTGAATATTGTCAGGCTTGATGCCATGACTACCTCCCTGGGGAGCCTGTTCCAGTGCTCCACCACCCTCTAGAACCTTTTCCTAATGTCCAACCTAAACCTCCCCTGGCACATCTTCCTACCACTTCCCTTGGTCCTATCATTGGTGACCAGAGAAGAGATCAGCGCCTGTCCCTCCTCTTCCCCTTGTGAGGAAGTTATAGAATGCGATGAGGTCTCCTCTCAGTCTCCTCTTCTCCAGGCTGAACAACCCAAGCAACATCAGCCTCTCCTCATACAGCTTCCCCTCTAAGCTCTTCACCAATTTTGTATGCCTCCTCTGGACACCCTGCAGTAGCTTTATATCCTTTTAATACTGTGGCACCCAAAACTGCATACAATACCCAAGGTGAGGCCCCACCAGTGCAGAGTAGAGTGGGACGATCACCTCCCTCAACTGGCTCACCATGCAGTGCTTGATTCACCCTAGGACATGGTTTGCCCTCTTGGCAGCCAGGACACTCTTGGCTCATGTTCAACTTGCCACTGACCAGA
>NW_010336205.1:28584-73492 GCF_000700745.2 Antrostomus carolinensis | reverse complement strand
ACCCAAACCATTCTATGATTCTATGACTAGAAAGGCTGTTCACAGAAACATCCTATTTAAATGGAAATAACAGTTTGAAAGAATATTTTCAGTAAGTGAAGAAATATATATTCATGCCACAATATGCATTTGTGCCATTTGGCCTCTGTGACCAATTAAAATCAGTCAGTTCCTTTTGGATTGGGGATACTCTTAATGAACTTCTGAAGAAAAGAGCAGAAAAGAAGTATTTGCATCAGCAAACAATTTCAAACAACCAATTAGCTGGAGAAATCAACACTGCAAGCGTAGAAAATTCACAAACATAAAAAGAGGCAAAATTAATCCAATAAATTATTCATCATTAATTATTTGTCCAGTTTCCTTTAGATCTGGTTTAAGTTATTACTAATTATTTATAGAGCCCTTTACCTACTAGGTCAGACTTGATTAGGAAGTGGAGGAAACCATTATCTCCAGTGGTGATTTGAAGGCAGCTCCTGGGAGCTGGTAACTCAAAGCTTGCGTCACCAAGTGATTCTTACGAGGTCTCTTGTTCCAGCTGACAATAACACAGCTCGATTTTCAATGGCAACAGTCATAAAAGAGTGCATTCATCTTTTCCCCCTCGAGTCAGGGCTGAGACACGCTGTTGGGTCAATATTTTGGAGGCGTCATTGTTCAGCACATTCTGTGAAGAACTGCAGACACCAGGGTTGTCACTCAGACATGTTACAAAGCTTGGGGTGTTTCTTTGTGCTTTTGTACATGCTAGTGGTCTTGGAAAAAGAAAAGAAGAAACGAGATTGAGTATCATAGGATTCCTTGTTTCTTTGGCTTTGCCTCTGTCTGGGCTGTATCTCATATAATAGGGCTTTGGCCCAGGACGTGGGCTGTGAGATGTGAGGCAAATCCAGTGAGGGAATAATCATCCAGTAAGCAAATTCATTTCATCTCCTCATGCTTCAATTTTCCCATCCACAAGATGCAGCTAATGATACTTCCGCTGCTCTAAGATCTTTGGATGAAGGGGGCTGTGTATGCAAAAAACCCAGCATTAACTCTTTACAAAGGCTAATCCTCTTTGTCTGCTTTAACCACAGAAGCATGCACAGCTCAGTGTTAGATGTGCCTCTGTGGCGCGGAGGAGCTATAATTGGTAGCTCAGAAAGGTACAGGGGAGCAGGGGAAAGGTGGTCAGAAGCAGGGAAGAGCTTCAGTGGGAGGAGAGACCAGCTAGGATTCCATGGATTAGACAGTGGATCCTGAGGGATTCATGTGATGAGGTCTATGGGGCCATGGGTGGTGGAAAGGCAGTGGAGCAGGAGCACTTTTCACCATGTTGCACAATATAAGAATGATTTGGTAGCATATTTAAAACATGTAGAACACAGTCCTTTCCACATCACTTCTAGTGACAGTGGGATTGTTCCCAAGAACTTGTTATCACCACAGATGGAGCTGGTTTTTAGCAATATCCCTGACCAACCTACTGACTCTGAGGAGAATTGCCAGAGTCCCCCATCCTCCTTAGGATAACTGTCACATTTTGCAAGGTTTTGAAGACCTACACACAGTTCTTTCCTAAGCACCAGAAGTTTGCAGCTGCATGTATATGCCTGCAAATCTTCCCAGTGGGAAGATAATAACAAGACTCAGAAGCCATCCTATTAACAGGTCATCTGCATCTGCATAGAACCAGTGGATGAATGCATGGTTTACTTTGGTTACTTTGCCCAGCTGATTACAGGATGGGAGATCAGAAAGGAGAAAGTCTGAGTACACTGATGCCTTCCTTGTAGATTTTCTCCGTGGAGTTTTCACATGGTCATGCTTCATTGATAAAATGAGTCCCAGGAAGGTTTATTCATTTTGCTGCTTATTGTTTTCTCTAACAGGTGCAATCACTATAATTAGGTCTGCACAATGGCATTTTCTTTTTACACGAATTCCTTCTGTCTCTCAGATGCTCCTGGCTATAGCACCACAGTGGCTGCTGCTTAGAGAATGAGTGAAAATGAGTTGTTTTCTTTCCCTCCTTTTTCTTCATTCATCCATATTAAGCCAAGAAAAACATAGCCTCCTCTTCACACAGATCATTTGCTCCTCATCTTTCTCGGGCCCAACTGAAGATGTTACCAAATGCCCTCACTTACCTCTGATATAGGCATCTCCTTTGTAAACACAGCACAGACCAACATTAGGGACAGATGCAAAGACAGGAGCAGAGCATAGCTGGAATAAGATGGGAAGGAAAAGACCAAGGCTGTCCCTGGAGAGCTGCCCTTTGCTCCCAGGAGGGAGGGCACTGGGCAGCTCCACCATTGACCCTCTTGAGTGATGGCAGGGCCAAGAGGAGCACAGTAGTGGGAGTATCATACACGGGTCCTGCAGGAGATTTGTTGGGGAGAGATTGCTGTCCAACGGTTGAATGGAAGTCCACTACATTTTTTGATGATTTAGAGATTGTATTTCTTTCCTTCCAATTTAATACACATACATAATCCATCAGTCAACTGGTGTGAAAACAGGCAGGGCCCAGTTCAAATATCTGGGAATGTGTGTATACATCCAGTGAGCCTGCCTGGACAACAAGGAAAAACAAGTCCCTGTTGGCACTGCACAGAAATGACATTTTTTTTGCTTCATTATATGATGTGCCAAAAATGTAAATTCAAATAGTGCTTTAGAGAGGGGCCTTTCTGGGAATGACGAGGCTGCGTGCTGGCAGCAGCCTCAAGGCCTGATCGGTTTGAGGCTACGGGGAGTGACATCGCACTGAGAAAATGAGGCTCTCAGGGTAACAACTGGGGGGGTATGTGCTGCTTTCAGTCAATCAAGCCCAAACTCAGCCATGGAGTAATCAAGCTCAATTCAACCAGCTTCTGCGTTGTTATTATTATTATTTATCACTTGAATTACTGGAGCACCTTGAGGAGGCAACTGAAATGAGAGTGGAGTGGGCTGGTGCTGTACAGAGATATAACGAGAGCGTGGCAGTCCGGGTGAGCACACAGGCTGCAGAGATGAGGCCGGCAACAAGCAGAAGAGAAATGGGGTTGCAATTAGACATTGGCAAGGTTAATCTGTCAACTCCATGGGGAGGATCTTGCTCCCTGATTTTAGACAGGCTGCTCAGCATCTGGCATATTCGAGGTTCCCTCCATAGCTGGTGCAGACAGAGACAGCAGTGCAAAGCTGCGGTCCGATATAGGTCCTTTGCTGAGCTACAAGCTCCTTGTCATGAAGCAGCATGGGGACACCACCCTCCTACAGGTCTGGGCTGCAATGTAGCACAGCAAATACCACCACTCCCAGGCTCAATACATGCTCATAGCCTTGATAGCCCAACATTCACACACCAGCTGTTTCCATCCAATATCCTACACGTACAGACACACATCCCTATCACTCTCCACCAGCCCTTCAGGGCCTTCATCTTTCCCATTCTTCCTCAGATATGGCCTTTTACATCTCACCAAAGTCATTGTCTGCTGCTTCCTTCATCCAGCCCTTCCCTCAGTGCCCTCACTCTCAACAGTACAGTTGATAGATCCCTTGGTGTGTCAGCTGGGGACTGTCCAAATGAGGCAGGAGTCAAGTCTCTTTCCTCTGTCTTGCTGCTGAGCTCACACCAACTGTCATCTGTAAGTAATATGCTAGACATGTTTCTTTTTTCAGAAAAAAAAAAAGTAATTTATTTTCTAATTACAAAAGAATATAGCATAAAAAAAAAAAAAAGAAAGAAAAGAAATTATGACTACCAGATGGCGAATCACCATTTAGCAGGAGCAGGCAAAAAGAGGACTCAGTCAATCACAGGGTAAGTGATAAGACACCAGAGTGAACTACTGAAAAGAAAGGCAGCTCATTACACAAAGCACTAAATTATTCTTATTGGGACTTCTCCTCCTTCTTTTCCCCTTTCTATTTTTTATTCTGAGCCATAAAGCAAGTAATTCCACTGAGACCCTCTTTTAAATGATTAACATTTCCATTTTAACTTTTGTTTTTGATTGTGTCCCTGCCATTAATCTTTCTGTCTTTTCTGTGCCCTGCTGTTCACCTCATCTTCTAACTTTCTAATTCCCTCAGCCCATCTCCCACACCCACAAAGCATCCCTAAGCCCTGCTGCTGGTGGGAGTCTTGGACTGATCAGGCTGAGGTCGGGGGGATGTCCCAACACAGCATCACCTGAGATCTGTGCAGAATCGTGGCCCATCTGCAGAGGCACCATCCCTCTAAAGAGACATTTAGCCAAGATTGCCTTCCTACACTTATTTGCATGGATGTTTGGTGGCAATTTTAAAATCCCAGGTAAAGAGACAATCCTGAGATATACCTGGCCAGCAATCCCTGCTTGACTGAGATGGGAGCTGATGATATCTGTAGCTGGCTGAGAGCTATTTCTGGCTCTATTCCTTTCTGCTGAGCAGCTAATTCATCACTGGGATGAAAAGTTTTGGGCAGCACAGTGTTTTCAGCCAGCATCACAGCAGTGTCCGCCTTGGCTGCTTGAGGAGGCAGGATGCTAACCACAGATCCCTTTCCCCAGGGAAGACACTGTGGAAAAGGTGGTAGGTCAAAACAGACCATTGCCCATCTTTGCATATATCTGGATAAACAAGAAAATAGAGGGTGCATTGATTATTCACTGATGTCACCCATTGTGCCATGCATCCCAAAAGAGCCACGGGTTGCTGGGCTGTGTTCCCATCCTGTCTCTGATCCTGGTGTGTGCTGGGACATTCCCAAAATCTCCTCCTACCCTGATTTCCCTGTCACCAGAAAGGTAATTATTATTGCCCTTCTTTGCAAAGCCCCCTGTAAAACACCGAGCTCAGGTTTTTACAGCTGCCTCCTGGCACCAAGGAAGCCTGTTCCCCTTGGGGTAGCCCCTCAGCAGGAGCAAGCCAAGCCATGGGTGTTGCTAGCCCATAAATCCCCCCTCACTACCAGTTTCCTTGCCCTGTTGGCATTTATAGCGTGTTGATGTGTTTTGAGAGCATTAGGCAAAATACAGATAGTCAGGCATTTTATTACTCATTTCTCCAGCCTTAATGACAGAACACAGTGCAACTTGCTAATGAACTGGACTGAAGAGAATACATTGATGGCACTAATTGAAACAAAAACAAGGCCTCCATGAGGAGACTAGTTGTTGAATGATGCAGTTTTGTCTTTTCTAGAAACCATGCAGGTGAAAGGGAGAGTTTTCAGTCAATATATAAAGTACTTTTTAGCAAAATGGGAGAGCTTTAGCTTTGAGCAGCATAGGGGCACCGCTTAACTGTAGTGGCTTAGGAATATGGGTACTCGCTTGTCAATAAAAACCAAATCTTGCACTTTAAGTGAAAACAAATTAAAATTAATTAATCAGTGGAAAACACTCCATTTGAACTAGGAAAAGCAGATGCAACTAGGTGGACAAACAAGATAATCAAATCAATACCCACACTTTTCTTACTGGTTCACAGCCACAGGCTACAAAGTGAGAGCAGGCATGTGGATCCCCTTCGTTTCTATTAGCTATCAGCTGGTTCCATAATTATCTGGAATTCAGACCTGCTGGGGGAGTTATTGCCCTGTCCCTGGGTGGATCTTGTCTGTGCGAGGGGGGCAGCTGGCTCCTGAGGCTGGTATCTCCTAAATTGCATCTTGCTTCTGCACAAACCTTGCTCCTTCCATCTGAACCAAAGCTGGCTGCAAAATGTACATTGTAGGAGAGTGGTAGATACTGGAGGGATCAACAACACAGGACGTTGCTGCACCAGCTAATCAGTGCCATTGTCAACAGGAATAGCTGTAAATGAGTAGGGCCAGGTGTATGACTTAGTTAATAATACTCTAATTGAGACTAGATTACCAACCCAGACACAGGGGTAGGATTGGAGAAAGATTTTTCTTCTCTCTCTGTTTTTGGTTTGTTTTTTTGGTTTTTTTTTTTGTTTTGTTTTGTTTGTTTTTTTGGTTGGTTTTTTTTTTTTTTGCTGTTTAAAAAGGCTGCTTAGATTTTGCATATGGCAGTCATCTTGTTCATGTGCTAAAATTATGGGAGCCCTCTGTGGGGACAGCCCCCAGTGTCAGGGAAGGTTGTAGCCTCTGTGGGTGCTTCCATGAGCAGAATAGTTACAGAAAATGCCTGACGTATCTAGGAAGAGATCAAGGTCCCCCTTCCTATCCGCCTGGCTCCAGCATCATATCACGTCCTGTGGGCTGGAAACAATGCTGATTTTAATCAGTTAAAGATGCCCTATGAAATTTGGACTCCAATACTGGAAAACCTGGTATCAGGAGGTTGGGAGTTTCCCTGTCTCTTACTAGAGAAGACCCAAGAGTACCTCAACTGAAGAGAGCAGAACTTCTATTTTCTCTACTTATGTCTTTAATTATTGTTTGATATTTGCTCTCTGCAAGAAGCAGCTATCTTGGTCCTAGACCTGGCTAGATACTGAGAAGAAAGGTTCATAAATATTAATTTAAAACTGTTCCAAATTAATTCCGATGCAATTCTTTGTGGTTTTTGCTTCCCATGAACATTCATGTGAATGAGTTTTGCTAGAAGGGACAGTAACCAAAAAAGACAAAATTTCAGAGCAGTGTAGAGAATATTTGCCACCCCTTCCCCCAAGTTTTTCACTTTAAAATTGCAAGCACTTTCAGTAGTGATCAGATCAGAGCATGAAGAGTTAGTGCCATCCAACTGGGGCCAAGAAACATGCTGTATCACCTACGTACTCGTGCCAAATGGGGCACGCTGCAAATTTTAAGTAGCACCAATGACTCATAAGTCAAACAAGTGGCTTGGAAATTCAGTGAAAAAAATCCGTTTCTTTAACAAGAAAAAAAAAAAAGGACAAATCACAAGCAGAACAGGAACAGTTCTCCCTAGACCCACATTTCCTTGCTAATGAATGCTTAGCTCGTCTCTCCTCTGCCCTCCATGCCTTTTTTCTGTCCTCTTTCTTAATTTTGCCTCTTATTAGTTACACTTCAAGCTTTTTGTTTAGGCAACAGAAACATGTATTTCACCTGCAGCACTTTCTTATTCCTAAGATGAATGTGGATCTGGTTTAGAGGCTGGAAAAAATCATTACTCTGAGATTCAAGGTCTGTTTGCTATTCCAAAAGCTTGTGAAAGTAGAGAAGTTGAGCTTCGATGATCAAGATTTTGTGTGTGTGTGTGTGTGTGTGTTTGCATTCACACCTTAATGTGCATCTCGGTGGTTCTGTTCCTTCCTCACCCCCCCTTCCTCCACCCAAGGTCTAATTAAAACAAGAATGCACCAGGCTGCCTTTTGCTCTGTTTCATCTCCTGGTATTTTTATGTTAAATCCACCAAGGAAATCTCCTGAAGGCTTTGAAGTCTTGGGGTGTGTGAATAAAGATGTCACAATGGTAGACACAGGGCTTCTTAATGAGGACAGAAGGTTTGATGTCGAAACACTTTAGTGCCCAAAGGAAAGAGATGCTCTCCAACAAGCTCTCCCTTTCTCTTTCTCCCTCTCTTTTTTTGTATTCTTGCTGCAAGGGCTTACTTTTTTTTTTTTTTCCCCTTTTCTATATATTTTATTCTCTCTCCACCTTTCAAGGAGGAAGGGGATAAATGAGAGGAAATTCAGGGAAAATGTGCAGTTTTACAAATCCTATCGTTGTTCATGCCTCTGTTTCTTTATCTCATTTCATCCTGGTACCATCTGAGATACCAGCCCCAACCGGACTCCTACTGCCTCTTTTGCAGTCTGGCCCGTGGTAACAAACCCTCTCTGTGTCTCTGTCTCTCTCCCAGCCAAAAAGTTCTGACTCAGGGAAGGAAAGTTTAGCTTTATCAAGAGGAGTTTTTGCTTGAAAGAATGCCATGAAGTCAAAGGTTAATTTGATATAACTGAGAGGTACATCTGATCCCTAGAGTAAAAAATCCAGTACCACAAGCCTGGTCAGTGACCACAGCTCCAAATACTCCTTGGGACCTCAATGTGTTTGAGCTGATCTATGTCGGCTTTGAATTTCCTTGCTGGACCCTTATCCCTATTGATTTCCCTCATTGCATCTGAGCAGTCAGCTTGTAAAGTCATGGGACAAATAGAAACCAAAGAAACTTATCTCATCCCATTATTCTCCACCCTGTGTAACCAGCAGAACAACAGGATGCCATTAAGGCAGGGCTGAGCATCCTCTTGGGCATGACAGTTTTATGGCAGAGAAAGCTTCCAAGTGTCCTGGGAAGAAGGCACTTCCTACACAGGAGAAATGCCTGTTGGAGCCAGGTGTCCCCTCCCCTTTGGGGTGTGCTGTCCTCCGAGGGAACTGACCCGTTGTCTTGCCACTAACCTCCTAGGCAGGATCTGATTCACGTGATGACCTGTCACTCCTAGGCAAAGCCTCAGTCTCAAATTTGAGATCCCTCCTTTATGTGTTCTCCTCAGATCTGGCCACAGCATCCCAGATGAAGGCAATTCTGGTTTGCTCCCCATTTGTCTCCCAGCATAATGGGTTTCATGATGGTCTCCCTCCATTTCTTTCCCTCCTATGGACCATTTGAGAATAATTTTTCTCTTCTCATCATTTCTTTGCAGGATCTTATCGCTCATTTTCACAGTGTCTAGGCACCTTCCACTCTACTCAGCTCACTTCAGTGCAGAAGTCTAGCACATGCAGTGCAATCCTCCCAGGGAAGAGGGTAGCATCAGTGGCAGGGGATGTTGTTTTGGTGCTGTTTATGTATGTACAGGCTCCTGCTCTCATCCCCTGTATGAGTGAGCACCTGAATTAAAGGTCTGAGGCCTTGAAACCTCAATGACTTTGAAGTTCATGTCTTTGTGAGAGAGGAGGGAGAGTATTTTCTGCTTTGTAGTAGAGAAAAGAAAGTTTGGGGCAATGCTGTAAATCCAACTCAGTGGTTGCAGAAGCCAATTTAGCTCCTAAGGATCCTCTCTGTGTACTTTTTCATTAAGCTCAAGCATAGCTGGAGTTTTTGCTGCAAACCTCCAAATTTCAAGCTCAGCATGAGTCAGTCCCAAAGTGCTGAAATATTTAAGGGCTTTTTTTCACTCAGAAGCTGGATTTATTGACACCAAACAAGCTGTATCATTTTTCGTCTATGAAAATCCTGATGTTTGGAGTTGGTAGTGATGATGATGATTGTTTGAAATTAAGCTCTTTGCATTGACTGACCATATCTGCTCAGTTCCATCCTTGTCAGATAAGACACAATCTTCCTTCCTCATCAGGATTCCTCCTCAAAGCCTATTGCCTTCTAGCCCCCTCGGGTGATGCTAATACATTTTAATAGGGACGTGGGAGCACACTCACCTCCTCGGTTTGTACTTTGATTTAATTATCTAGGTCTGTGGACTTACGGTCCCACTGCTGTGAGATGTCTGGAGGAGGGAGGTGAGCCAGGAGAGCCCACCCTGCATGCAAAGGGACCTGTCACAGCAGCTGGGCTGGAGGTTCCAGGTTGAAAAATACCTGTGCAGGTGCAGGACATGTGGTTTCACTGCAAGGGGAAAGTGAGTGCTCTTGCTTTGCAATTTTGTTCAGAAGGGAAGGTGGGTAGTCAGTCCTTTCCTTCCCCCTCAAAGAAAATCACAGTGATCTTTTTTTCCCTCTTCTTTCAATAAAAGAATGTGCATAGACTCACATGATTCACTTTAATGGTGTGCATTGCTTAGAGAGGTGGAGGTTTGTGCTGGAAAATATAAGAGCAAGGGCTGAGGTCAGACTCTGTGTTTACTGATCAAACCTGCTGCAGCAATCCACGGTACCCACCATTCCCCTGCCAGAGGATGTGACCCTTGGGGCAGAGATTTGGACAAGGGGTTTCTGCCTGCACCGAGATCCTCTCCGTTCCCCAGATAGTTATTTACCATCAGCCTCCACATTGACAGCAGAAGTTAACGCAGTGGCAGCGAGTGCTTATCCCAGGCAGAGGGGCAGGGAGACAGCTGGGTTGGTAGCCTGTTACGGCAAGCTCTGCCAGAGGCTGCCTGTCAAAATGAAGCCACTCTCCTCCTGTCAAGCTCAACACTCATTGTTATGATCTGGACTTAGACCAGGGCTCTGACTTTGCTGTGCTCAAGACTGTGCAAATTCAGCGGAGTATCAAGTTATTTGCTCAGGGGCTGGCAATTTTTAAGTGAGAGTTAACGAATCTGATGGGTGTATGCTAAGAGCTCAGGTTGCCACGTAGTTTTATCTATTTACCAGCTCCTTTGCAGGCTGGAGCACCACAAAAGCCTGAGCTGTAAACCCAGAAAAATCCCAGGGGGAGCACAGGGCCAAATCCCAGTTTCCTAGAGACAGACAAACCTGGTCTCTGGATCTGATCATCCTTCGAATCAGAGAGCAGTCGTTTAAGCCACCCAGATCCCTAGCACTGTTATAATGAATGCGTTGCTTCAACTGTCAGACAGAGGATTAAGTCCTGCTCAGGTTTAAGGTCACCTCCTCTCCCAGGCTGCGTCAAGCCATCTGGTTTTTGTGCCACTGACCTTTGTCAGTTCACATTAATTCACAGAGGCTGGTGAAAGAGCTCAAAACTCGCTTTCTGCAGAGCCATGAGTCACTGCTGGGAGCTAGATGGGTAATGAAAAAGCTGTTCAGTTTTGTTTTTATTTCCAGATCTTCATAAATAAATCCCTGCTCGGGTCCAATCAGAGTGTTGCCTATAAAATTCCCTACCTATTACTTTGATCCTGTTTGCCCGAATCTCTAATCTCCGCAGCACTGCAAGTCACTGTGCTACCACAGCCCCAATTACCTGCTATGGTTTGTGATTTTGCATCATCAACCCTCTCCATCCCAGCCTGCCAGCCTCCTGCCTTTGCTTTTCCATATGTTTCTAAACACCTTGGCATCTTTTTCCAAAGTCACCCCGTATGCAAGCATGATGTTTTATAGTGGTCCTGTTTTATAGGAAACCCGTGGGGTTTGGTGTCTCCAGTCCACCCCGTCTAAACCAAAACTGTTCAGCGATACGTGTGCCTGGCTTGCACAACCCGAGCTATAGCCAGACCTGTCAGTGGATGGAGGAGCATGTCTGCCGAAACAAAGCACGAATGTCTCATGAAAACGATTGATTAACACTAGTTGGAGAGGTTTCTGGGTACATTCCTCTGTCACCAAAGCCTCTGGGAGGAAAGTTGTCTGTCCAGAGACACAGGCAGGGAGGAATTTGGTACAGAGTGCTGGCAGAGGGAGCTTCCCATGGCACATGCCACAGCCCCATGCTGCATCTCGTACCCAGAGCTGGGCAGGGGGGGAATACATGCATTATACCCAACTTAGCCTTTCTCTCTCCTGGAGCCCTGGGTCGCCACAGTAGCACAAATGCCATCAAACTGCTCCAATATGATTTGCTGAACTTTAAGGGGTCCTTTGGTATTCACAAAAAAAAATAAATAAATACAGAGTTTCTTCAATTCACTGTGGAAAGTATTTTCTTTCCTGCTTTGTTGGTTGTGTGATTGTTTGGTTTACTCTGCTATTTTAAAAGGTCTGTCAGGGAGCCACAGAGGAAACAGATTTCCATGTGACCAGTCGTGTGCCGTGCAGAAAGAATAGCAAATAGTTCTGCTAAGCAGTCTGCCAGCTCTCCGTAGTGAGGAAGTTAGCCATTTGAGCTGGTCTCTCCATCCTCATGAATAGCATCCCTTTGGAATTGGGGGGCTTTTTTCAAACGAAAGGCTCCCTGCCAGTGGACCTTCAGTTTGGGAAATCCCATTTGGTATGCTTGTGCCTCAGCATTCTCTTGCTGTGCTTTCTCCCTTCCTGAAGTGTTATGCTGGTGAGAGATGGGAGAGACACTTCTCTTGGGCAGCTCTGTAGAGCTGCATGATTGCAATGCATCAGTTTGGATGAAGGGAGGAAGCTGTCAGAGATACAGATGGGTGGTCAAAGGTCATGGTCCCCAGGGGGAATGACCAGTGACCTCTCTTATTGGAACAGACATAAATGCAAGGGGCCTTGATTGCATCATTTGTAATTAATCAGCAAAATTGACATGAAAATAAATAATGGGAAAAGGTCTAAAAGAGATGGGGAAAGCCAAGTTATTTAGGGCTGACCATGCTGCTGCATCCCTTTTCCTTTGCCCCTCTGTAACTAGGCAGCTGTAAGGAAGATAGTCCAGAGCCAAAGGGAGCAATATCCCACATTCTTGTTCCTATCTACTCTCATCTCATCTCATCTTATCTTTGCCCCAGTAAGGGTAGCTGCTGGACTAGTGTTTGGGAATTTTGACCTATGATTTTCTTCCAAAACTGAATGACTGTAGGCAAAGAGCTGAGGTCTCATATCAAAGAATGTCATTATGCTCAATGTACATATCAGGAGATATAAAGGTGATTAAAGGATCTAAAAGTCCTTTCCTACCTCTAATGCTTCTCTGTGCATTTCTGATGCTTGGGTTGCACATGTAACCTTTGCCATCTACAATGTGGACACCAAGGAGAGCATGAGGCTCAAACTGCATGTGAACAGACATTCAGAACTCAGACCAAAGCACACCTGTTGTGCTTCCTAAGAGAGCTGGGATTCACCTATGCTTAGATCAATCTGATCTTCCCAGGATCTATGAAAACAGGTGAAGAAGAAACATTTACCAGGCTTTGAAGTATATGGAGCAAACCACAGCAGTGCCCCTTGTATGCACAGAATTGAGTGCAGCTGAAGCCAGTTGCATCCTCTCTATGGGTGAATGCTTTCAAAACAACTGTGAACATGGGAGGCGGGAGAATGTGTCCTTGGGTGGTATTTCAGCAGACACAGGTTGTTCAAGGTCTGTCCTTTGGTATTGTGACTGCCTGAGTATCAATGTGCCAGACTCTTCTAGCATGAGCTACTTATAGATGGTGATGTTGGGATCAGGCAGGCTGGCATAAATGGTGTGTGTTCAGCAAAATTCAGCATCCCCTTTTTCCTATAGAAATTACTGACATTTGAAGTATCCACAGTGGCACTACAAGCCAGACCAGCTGTGTCTGGGTAATTAACTCAAAGTCCAGATGAGGTTTGTTCACAGAATTGGGGTAGGAGAGGTGAACTAAATGTGGTTTTCACCACAATTTGAAAAAAAAATGCAGTTCTCTAGAATTTTGACCAACATCCCCTTGAAAGTCCCCCATGTGTAACACAAGGCCTGAGTGATTTACCCTCTGGTGTGACCTCAAAGCAAGCATCATGCTGACATTGGCATCTGTGTAAGAATCAAAACAAGAAAGCTTGCAGAGTGAAACCAACTCACAGCTCCATCAAGCGTCACAGTGAACTTGCTTGATGATGAAAAGGACACCATGGCCATAAAACACCTGTTCAACATGTTTTAAGTTGTATTACTAGTTGTGCCTTAGATTACTGGCCTGGAGATACTCTTCAAAAGTAAATACGCTGTCTGTCGCTTCCAGTGCATGCGTTTCCTTCCACACAGCATGACCAGTTTCCCATTTCTTGTCTTGGCTTTGTTTTGCAGCTCTCATGCCAGAGGCTGACCCAGCTGAAATCTCTGTTTCCAGTTATGCAGAGTGAATTGCAAGCCTTCAGCTTTTTTGTTGTTACTGCTTTTTCAGGGGCAGAAAACTTTCAGTATCCTTGTTTTTTTAAAACCTCACTAAATTCAGAAGTGATGGCAGTGACCCATGAAGTTCAAAGCAGCAATGCTTCTTGGAGGATGTTCCGCTTGTGGGAGTCAGTGATTCCCCTGATGTGCAGAACAAGAGTTTGACTGACTTCCATATAGCAAATATACATATTGCCAGATCCTGATCTTGATTACATCTATATCAACCTGCTTAAAATACTGTTGGCTGTGATGATAGTATAGGATGTGGGCCAGGTCCTGTACGTTGCACCTGATAGTTCCTGCTTCCAACACAGTGAACAACTTCTGCTTCAAAACCCTGCCCTCTCTCTTTCTTTTCTCTTTCTGGCAGCCTGTGTGGATGAAAAAGCTAGGAAGTTCCCTGCTAAGCTTTTTCCTTGCTTTCCTCTAACCTTACTGCAACTTCTGGAAGTCTGGCTCAGGCTGTCTACAGTTCATTGTAATTCCCCTAAAATCTAAAAGTGGGCCGGTCATGTCAGCATATCTGCAGCTTGGCCTTTTCTCTCTCTGAGAATGAAACAAGTAATATTCCACATTCCTCCTCCTTTGGTGAGCAGAGCTTCTGATGCCTGACCTAGAGTTAATCATAGGGTTAACCAAGTCATGAAAAAATATTCTGGGAAAAATGCAGAAGATTTCTTGCTTGGTTGGACTGAGCAATCTTTCTTTTTCAAATTCAGTGTCACCGGGCAACCAAACAGACCTCTCTTGCACTTTCACTCTATTCTGCTGTGGGTCAGCAACGCTATCTGCTTCTCCTTCCATGCAACTTCAGGGCATAGCAGAGACCTGCAATTTGCTCTGGCCCTTTCTGAAACTCAGTTCAGTTCTCCCTTTGCTTTAGCACTGGGTTAGGGGAAGCCAGCCAGCAAGACCCAAAACACTTCTGCACTTGCTGTGACTTGTCAGCTCAGATTGCATGTGCCTTCTCAGGGAGTTTCTTTCTGCAGCATCCCTGTTTCAGTGGTGATGGGTATCATAATGGAGCTGCAACCTGTCTCTCTGCAGCCAGAGCTCTCTTGGCTGTCTCTGGCTCAGTGAGGAGTAATTGGCATCTCCACTGGGCCCTGTGTCCCAGAGGGGGTCACTGAGGCTTGAGATGGGCTGTATACAACTGTCACTGATGCCTCTAGTCCACTGTCTGAGATGCTCATCAGTTTTCCAGAGGGAGATCCACTTTGGGAAGAATGGATTACCCTTTGCAAGCTAGTTTTAGACTATATTTGACAGGGACATCTCCTTCTGTCCAACTCTATCCTCTGAAGTCCACTTGCCAGCTTCCCAATTTTCCCCTTTGCTGGGCTGTTCTGATTTCTCCTGCCCTGATCTGATACTTGCTCCTCCTCATTCCTCTCCACCTCCATCCATGGCTGCTCCCATCCTCAGGGAGGAGCAGTGCTCATTCAGACCTATCTGGGCAGCCTGCAAGGCTTCCTGCAAGTTTTAGGAATGACTTTTCAAGTTGTTATTTATTCCCCAAGTCAGCCCATGTCATGTTCAGGAGGGTGACATTGCCTATTGCCTTTCACAGCCAGCATCTACATTTTGCTTTAAGTCTGTGTACAGGGAGGAAGCCTTGATGGGTGTGTGCACAGCACTCTGTTAAATTAGCTGGTGCCTGCCTGTTGTTGACAACCTCTTGTTACTGCTCACATCACTTTCCACTTCTGCAGTCCATCATGTTAATGGGAGAACAGCCATACTGAATGTCCTGGCTCCAGATTCAGTCATGGGGCCTTCTTTACCTCTTCAGGAGGTACAAAATGTGACAGATGAGAAGTTCAGGAATATCCTAAGGTGTGGGTTTCTGGTGTGGGTGAGCAACATTCAGCACTGCACCATTGAACACTAGACAGTGTAGCCAAGAAGTATGTAGGAGAGCTTACAGGAGCTACTTACCCACCTCTGAGGAGGGAGGAAAAGAAATCCTGTAGCTGTTTTATAGTTATATTTGAGCCAATATCTATAAGTCTCACTCGGAGGATCAGTGAGCTCAGGGTTTTAAGCAAAGAGTATGTAGAAGGGAAGAAAAGGGAAGAGCAGTAGTAACAACACTCAGAATTATGAATTTTTGCATCCTGATGCCCTAATGACCCAGGGGGCTGGTGTGCTCTGCTGAGCTCCTGGCACATGGCACAGCTAACCCAGGCACCCTGTGGTGCTTCTGTACTCCAGGGCAAAGTCCCATGGCAGCAGGGTCTAGAAAATGCTACAGAGAGCTGCTCCTTTCAAAAATGACTTCTTTTTAAATAGCCGTATAATCTGGTAGGAGTTGATCCTTTGTATCACTTTTAAATTGCCTTCTGCTCATCAGCTGTTCTTGAAGAGATGAACAGACCCATCTTCATGTCCTGTCCTGACCTGCTGGTGGCTCTGAGATGCTGCCAAGCAGCTGCCGCCTTGCACCGCAGAGAGGGCTCTTTTCTCAGGGAGTGGGGGTGATATCTGTAGACTTAAGGTTTCAAAGTGCTTCCTAAATTTCTAGGATAAAAGCCACGGGAGAAATGTAAAATATTAGTGGTATTTTAAGAAAGTGCGTGGGTGTGTAGACACAATTAATTTTCCTTTTTATAGGCCTACATGGAATATCTCCATCTCCAAGGAAAACGCCTATATCTATGGATGGTTGGCATCCCAGAGGAGGGCACTGCTCTGCTCATGTTAACAGAAAATGCCATCGAAATTAACAGTGCAAGAACACTGTTGTGGTCAGGCTGTGTCAGGCCGATAAATTATCGTATGTGTGAGAGGCGGCAGGCTCAGAATCACTTTGTCCTTCCTGGGCTGAAACAGCTCTTTCTTCCTTGTTAAATGCACACGGTAGCAGTCGTAAGGGATTTTTTGTCGTGTTAGTCCCCCAAGATCAGAGAGGAGCTGATGCGACTTGGAAATACACTGCGTAGGATTAAACAGCAGAGGGTATGCGTGCTCGCACACAGGCAGGCAGAGTGTCTGCTCTCATGCTATGTATTGTTATTGACACGCTGCTCCTTAATGGCTATAATGTCAATGGGCACTTTGGGACCTTTACTCGTGGATTATTAATGCATTAGACCGCAGTTTTTGTGGGTTATTGTGTCAAGAGCAGAGGGAGTGGATGCCTACAGTATATAGGCAGAATAAGGATATTTTTTAATCAGGGCTGTGGTATACACTGTGAGTGCTGCACCTTAGAAATCTTGTTTACTGCTCTTATCATACCTGGTCTCAGCAAGAGGGATCTCACTGCAGCTTAGAGGACAGCATGGAAAAAATTACATCATCAGACAGGAAAAGGGACAGTGCAGGGAAAGGAAGAGACCCTCACGACTGTAGCTAGGCAGTCGCACATTGCTGTCCCAGGCTGTGGGGAGATTATTTCCTGGCACTAGCCTCTGATACCCTGAAACATGAAGATTAATAGGTTCTTTATTTTATTGTTAGTAACTGCAGGTGCTGCTTTTATTTATATAAATGTGTGCTGCTCTCCTCACTGTGGGTTCAGCCCAGGACTAATCCTCCCATGGGACTTCAGGGAGGGAAACTTTCTCACGCTGCCTCTTTGCCTGAGAGCAAATGTCACATCGCAGGCCTGGATGCGAGCATAGAGGGTGTCCCCAAAGCCTTTGAAGGTGAAGGAAACAGCAGGTGCCCAGTGTTGTTCGAGGTCTAGATCTTTTTCTTTTAAAGAACCATTTTGAACACATCATAATTTGCAGGGGAAAGTGATGCAGATGTAACCAGGCTCTGGCTGATCTTTTCTGGGTAAATAGGACACGTATATTTGCCAAAGCCCCGTTTGACAAGACGTAGTGGTTAAATCTGTAGATGAAGTGGAAAGGGCAGTATAACACGTTCAGACACCCTGAATGAAGCCCTGACTACTGTGCTGTTGGAGCAGGGGAAGAAGGGGCATCCTGAGAGCAGTGTGACAGGAGCAAGGAGGACACGTGTGGCATTGTATGGTTGGAAATGTCCTCCCTGTTTTTTTAGCAATGCAGTTGTTTCCCGGTCAGGCAGCTTGGAACAGCAAGTGAAGGGCTCTTAACAAGAGCTCTGGGTTCATTTCTGGCATGAATTGCTATCTTTCTTGTAATCACTACTGCTCCATTATGTGGAGACCTGGAGAAATTATCTTCACAACCAAACTAGCTATTGGGCAATAGAAACAATAATCAGCCAGTAATAGAAAGAAAACCCATATCACAGGCTTTCCTTCTAAGGATTAGCACTAATATATGGGTTGCTAAGGCAGGAAGCAAGAAAAGAGAGGCACATAGGCCTGAACCCAGGGGCATGCTGGTTCTCCAAAAAGCTGAAGGACAAGAGATGACATTGATCCAGGAGGGAAGTTTCTCATTTGCAAAGTGTTGTCTTTGCACTTAAGGCCCATGTCTTTCATTTTCTCAACTTCTCCTTCTCTCAACTTCATATCTGAAGGAGGCAAAGAAATCTCCCTATTTTCCTGACAATGCTGAATACAGTTTGACTTTTCATCATGTCATACCTGGGCCATGGAAAGGCCCCTGCTTTATTGTGTGATGACATGGAAATTACCAAGTAATTACAGGATTATGCAGCACCCTGTAAATTAAATGTTACCTCTTTACCTTTTATAGAACAAAAAATAACCATGTAATTACCTAGTGAATTAAGCTGTTAAGGTCTCATGGTAATTATACATGGAGTCAAAAGCTCTGAGTTCTTCTGGTAGTTATAAGTAAAGAATTATCTTTTATTTTTAAACATATGTTGCAGTTGGATCCCAAAGCCTGCACATTTCCATTTTAATAACAATATGGCCTGCCCAAATGAAAAGAGGCATATGTCTCCCATCTGAGTGTGCAAATACAGTGAACATGTATATATATAATGGATTGGACATATGCAAAACTGACCCAGGTTCATACCAGAAAAATTATATGGATTGAAACGGCATACCAACAGAGGTAAAACATGATTAGTAGGATGATAATGTTGAAAATTATGTTTAGATTCCTAGCACTGGAACTTGTTTTCACAGGAAGCAAGTCAGTGTGGTGCTATTTTTAATATACACGTGATTATATTTTGAAAACAGACAATCAAACTACCCATTGGGAAGCTCTGTCCCCTAAAGGGAGGCTCAGGACTTGCTGTGTGTAGGTGAGTTTTGCCATGGATCAGCAAGGAGGGGGTGGCTGTGCTAGCAGGAGAGCCCCATGAAACCAAAGATGTTGATGGTGTGAGCTTAGTGGATGGTCCTGGCTCAGGTGAAGAGCTTTTTCCATTGTCTTTTGGCAGTAAGAGGACAGAGCTGTTGGCTGCACTGTCATGAGACCGAGGCTCTTCAGAGTTGGCTAAGGAGAGACTGCATCAAAGAGCTGCAAAAGGAGAGGAACTAGAGAAGAACAAGGGTTTACTGCCTTGTGGCAGAGCCCATTCCTGTCAGAAGAGCTGCAAGAACATGTTTCCCTGCTTAAAAAGTGCTGCCAGAGACCTGGGTCACTGCAGCGGCTGCCAAACATGGAAAAAGCTGTAGCATTACCAGAGACCATCCAGCCTGCTCTGACCAAACCAGACGGAGACAGAGTGGAAAGCTCCAAGGCACCAAGCAAGCAATAGAAGGGAGCCTTGGGACCAGTGATCGCAGGTGGTGAAATACATGGTCAGAATTTTATGGGGCATGAGGATCTGTAGCACACAGGAATTGTCACTCTTGTTCTGTATATCTTCTGCTCTGGTCAGAGCTGGCTAAAAATGCCCTTTTCTAATTTTAAGATTTGCACAGGGTTTTTAACTATTCTGCATAACTTGTTTTCTCGTTTAGTTTTTAACCGGTCAAAAGCAGACTGAAATGTTTCAGGTTGTCTTCTCCTTTCTTCAGTTTTTCTATTTCTAGGTTTTTAGGAACACATTTCATAAAAATCCCAATGAACTTTAGTGATGAAATAATAACTAACTACAATGTCCTTTCAGATTAAAAATAAGCATTTTCATAGGTCCCAAAAACAGGTTCTTTGGTTTCATAATTTTAGTCCCCTAAATCTGAAAAATGGGATGTTATAATTTGTCTAACAGTCTGAAAGGTGCAGTACATTCACCTCCAGTGCTTCAAAGAGGCGGTCTGTGCACTTACTAGATAATTTTATAACTTGCTTTGAAATATGTAGCATGTTACATAAGTACTCACTTTGGTAATCGCAGAAGCACCTACAGAACCAGGATAGGGAGCTGAGTTTTTCTTTTAATGAAGCTTAACACTGACATTTTAACTATTAACATTGTGTCTGCAGTTTCTATTGCAGACCTAACTATTTCACCTACAAGTCATTCCCAGTCCAAACAGTAATTGCTCTGGGTACAAAATGAATTGAAGTAATTATCTTCTAATCTTTTTATTTTGCATTTTTTCTCATCTTGGCTTCAATATGATCAGCAATTCTCTGTAGCGCTGTGTTTCATAGTGTTTAAATCCTGCAGTAGTGCTGCATGCTGAATACAGTAACTTGCATTTACTTCAAAGACTCCTCTATATCCCCTGGAAAGCAGGTAGTCTTTGCTGTAGAGATGCAGGGGTGTTTTGGTGCAAACGAGCTTTTTTGCATGCATTTTTTTCCCCTTATGTCCATCAGTTTTACCGCTTTGTAGTTGCTATCCAGTGAATATTAAAAAGCACCCTTTGGGATTAGATCAGAAAAATGGGGGGGGGGTGTTGAAATCACGTTCCATCTCATTCCTAGTCTCTTGCGTAACATCCCTTCATCCTGACACAGATTACTGCTAGCATTGTACTCGCCCAGTTCCTCTGCCTTAATAGCCTTACGTCTCATTCCAAGTGAGATCAAACAGAGAAAAGTACCAAAGGGCTTACATTCAATTAACAGGAAAGGGGCAGGCTTTATACGTGCTCAGCAGAAGCTCTGATTGCAACAAACTGCTGACTGCATATCATGTACTATCGCTATCAGCATGTGTAACACCAGCTCTTTCTTTTACGCTGAAAGGCACTTTGGAAAGGCAAATGGCTTTTTTATGCTCTTCTTGGCTGTGTTGGGATGTAGAAAGCTGGAGAAGTCCATGTCCCTTCTCAGGGATGCTCAGGAGGAGGGTGGGGGGTGGGGGAGCTTCACCTCCCACTCTACTTTTTTTTTTCTCAGAGCTGCAGACTAGAAATTCTCCATCAGCCCTTGACCAATGTATTGGACAACTTGAATTTTTAATGATGAGTGATTTCCCACTGCTCTCTTACACAGATCTCGGAGTTAGAGGCTTAGCCTGCGGCAGTCAGAAGTCCTTGGGCAGAAGCTAAGACTTTTGACCCTTTCTGTATATTTAGAGTGTATCACAATGAAATAACACCCCTCTCATTTCTCAGAATAAACTACCCGCTTTCTCTCTTCTCCAGATATTTGTGGCATTAGGAAAAACTGAAAAGCTGGGTGTCTGAGCGCTAGCTAGTGATTAGGAGACATCTGGGACCAGCCACTGCCATGGCAAACATGATACTGCAAAGACAAGAGACTTGACTCGCTATGGCAGTCTCGTTTTACTGTTTTTCCATTTCTCCTCATGAAAGGCAGAAGGGAGAGTTGCAGAACTAGGAACTGGATCATAAATGTGGGGGGAAAAAAATAGAACATAAAAAAGTCGGGGCATGGATTACAAAGATTTTACTTCATGAGCACTGCTGAAGTGAGAAAGCACATCCCAGCCACTCCACACTCCGTGCCCATTCCTGTTAACTCCGGTTATGTCAAAACCTCACATTTCCCATGGTTCTGCATATGAAGTTTGGAAAAGACATGAGTCCCTAGCTTTGTGTTACTGCTGGCAGGTTTTTTAGTATTATTTTTTAGAGCTCCGAGACAGCATGGATCTGTATTTGTATCAAACCACTCTCTCCACTGAGCTGATTGCTGAGATAACCTGCAGCCAGAGCTGTCTGAACTTAGGTGACCTGGTTGCATCTGCGTACAGCCCTGTTCTGCATTCTCTTCAATTTACTTCTAATGCAAACCTTGCAGAGCAGGAAGTTCCTGCCTCACACACACACACAGAATCTTTTCCAAGGGATTCAGTACCTGCTCTTGCCAGGAATGTTCTCAACTACTTTAACCTTTTAAAATCTTCTACGTTACTTTGGGAGTTGACTGCTCCACACATTGCTCACAGGTTAACAGTGCTATAAAGAGTGCAGCTGGCCAGTGGAATCAGAAAACACTGAAAAGGTCAAAGCATGCGAGTACTGCAGAGGTTTCCCTTTAAATGAGAGTAGCCTGTGACCTTCACTTAACCCTTACTTTAAATGATTGCAAATTAAGTTGGGCGACTTAGCCTGAGCTCTAAAAAGCTAAATGAATCAAAAGATGAAACTATATCAAACAGCTTTCCATCAATGTCAGGCAGCATTCTTCGACACACGTATACCAGACAGACATTTCTCTGTGAGCCTTACTTACCCACTGAGATATATTCAAATGAAGCCTCATTAACTTCACCAGTGCTGAATGACATACATGCATTTGTACCATAATGCAGTCGTCCCCTTGAACAAAGGCATATCCAACCAGAGATCCTTTCTGCAAGGTGTTTTTTAATCTTCTTGGCTTATACAGGACTTACAGGTATAATATATGGTATTTGCATAGCAGTTAAAGCAAGGATTTCAGCACTGTAAATCCATCCACTGCTTCCCATCAGCCAATCATCTACGCATTGGTGCTCATGTCAAAGCTTCCTTTGACTTCAGTGGGACAATATCCAGTCTCCTGGGCTCCAGGGACCAAATGACTACCAGCGATTAAATATAATGACAAAACAGAAGAGCTCTGCAACAAAGCATCCTGTGACACTCCTCATCTCAGAACTTCTTGAACTCCTCCATACACTGACAATGGAGCAAAAACAGAGATGGGGACCAGTGGTCTTCAGGGAGACCTGTGCTTGGGGTCCTCTGTGAGGCCCCAACATCTGAACAATCACCTGTGCCCAGGAGCAGCAGAACCAGTGACAGGTGCCTGTGGCAAAGGGATGGGATCCCCCAAAACCATTAATATTCTTTAGTCAGTCTATTAATGCAAAGAGAGGAGTCCTGAACAAGACATGGATTTGTACAACGCTGTCAGCTCTTTTTATTGGTGCTCTTTAATGTGGCCTTTATTTCTTTTATTCCCTGCGTACCTGCCTGACCTTTTTTTATTCCACAGCAACAAATGTGAAACCATTTACTGAGCTGCAAACCCAAGAACTTCTTTTTTTCCCACTCATAAATCTATATCCCAATAATAGGAGCTAAAGCAAAGAGACACCTTGACAGAAATACCCCACAGAACAAGTTCTTAACTCCAGTAACAACCCAGCTCTTCACAAATTCAGTTGACATTGAGACAGGGCACTAGTGGTGGGGAAATAATGCGTCCCGTGAGCAGCTCAGATTTGTTCAATGCCATGGTCAAGAAATGGCTGCTCGGTGTCTGATTTACTGGCCAAGAGGATACTCTACTTTCTGAATTCCCATGGAGATGGCCTGATTTCCATAGCAACTGGATTCTCTCTCTTGCTTTTCCCTTTAACAGGTAGAAACACACTTAAATCCTGAAAATGCTAGATTGTTCAGAGTATTACTGTATTTCTGGATGCTAGTACACTTTCTGGACAATGTGTTGAAATACAGGCATCTTAATTATATTTTTGTATCCACCTTTACAACTGGTGATGACACTATCTTCCATCTGCTCTTAAGACTTGTTGTGATGTGAGCATGGAGTTTTCTCTTTTGCTTTCTTTCTTCTCTTATTCTTTATCATCATTCCAATTTTCTATTGGACAACCTGCAATGAAGGGTGACAACTACTGAAGAAAGTTCTTGGGGAAAAGAGAGCATTGATAATATCAACTAACAGCAATATCCAAAATGTATGGGATATATTTCTAGAGAGGCTGGTTCAATCTCTACCCCAAAGTTGGATTAAAAATTCATGCTATAATTCCGTATGTCAGATAGGAGATCATGTCAGCAGTAAGTATATACATTATTTGTAGCCTGTTTATTGAGTCTTTTAATGGTTTCGGGTTTTTATTTTATATGCTAACTTGAAGTGTCCTCTTTAAGTCTGTCCTTCCTCAAGTACGTCTCCACTGCTTCTCCTGTCTAGACTACAGCTGAATGAATACAAAGAATAAAACCAATCCACAAGAAGATGGTTTAACTAGGGAGTTCCTTATAGCCATTTTGAAGGGATTCCTAGGGAATAAAAGAGGACAGACCCTGCAAACCATCTCCCCAAGGATCTGCTGAGGACACATACAGCACATGGAGTCATGGAAATAGGCTTTTGGATACTAGTAGATGCTACCTCAGTCTGATTCCTTAAGGAAGGGAGTGCCATGGACATAATGAGCCATGTCTGTGAATTACAGGGTCTGAAAGGGCAAAGCCTGTAACTTAAATTGCATTTGTGAAGGACCAAATCGTTGGTGTGCTCTGGAAAGCAACAGGTTTATGGCAGTCTGGACTGCCTCAATGACCAGTACAAAAGTTTCTGCATGACAATGGGTGATGACACAGTCAAAGGAAGGGCAGCAGCAGGCAACAAATGCAGATCCCACATCTGATAGGATAGCCGAAGTTTGTGAAAGGTATTCCTGGCAAGTAAAACCATTTGGGAATCCAGGAAGAAAAGCAAAAGCCATGTGGTGCAGAGAAAATTATCAGTGCTGTTACAGACATGTTTCCATTTAGGCATGAATCACAGGAACGTGGTGCCTGCCCTGAGGATGAATTTCACAAACACCCCTTTCACGGAGCAGTCTGTCCCATGCCCAAACCTTCCAGTGCTTCAGTGCCACCTCTCCCTGAGCACACATTGCCCTCTTTCCCATGAATTGGCAATTAAATAGTCATCTGTGGTAGTCTGAGGTCCTGACAGCACTTTGTCAATTCACTGCATCCATGGTCGTGTTCCGAACCGCAAGAGTTTACACCCAAAATCAGCCTAAAAAACTGGCCCATTTTCCTGTGGCCCCAACCTTGACCTTACATCTGAGTTTACATTTTTAAAACTCACCATGAGCTGCTGGCTGACATCCATCCTCACCTGCAGCTCCTGCACGGATGTTCAGTTTCCATTGTCTCCCCTCAATTTTGAAGCTCCACTTGCCCACAGACCCTCACCCACTGCCCAGCTGTGCAACACAGGGGTTTCCCTGGCTCTCCACCATGAAAGCATCCCTCTCCCCTTCCCTCCCCTCCTTCCTCTCCTCTCCCCCACCCCAGCTAATGCTGAAAGCCGTGGAGGAAAGCATAGCAAATTGGAATAAATGAGAGTGGAGGAAGAAAGGGGGAGGTTGAAGGGGGAGGTGAGGAGCCAGCTCCCAGGGCCCTGTCAAGTCCACTGCCATGGGGAGAGAAGGGGAAGGTGACAAGGAGACCAGATCTGGAGCAAAGACTGGTCCATGGCAGTGGGGAAGCTTCGTCACCTGTGACCTTCAGAGCACTTAGCGCTGATGAGGAACATCTAGATGTTCACATTAGTTTTGTTATGGGGGTGGGAAGGCCACGAGTGTGCATGGGAGTAAGGGAAGAGCAATGTGGGGTGGGGGGCTGCTGCCCGTGCCTGCCTGCCACCGGGAAGGGGATCAGAAAGAGGAAGGTGCAGAGCTTGGTGCTGGGACTGCAGCATCCATGCCTCACCCTGAGCACCCCGAGGAACCTGAGGAAACCTGTCCCTTGGGCTTTTCATAGAGATGCCCATAGAGGGCACTGGTTTATCAACAAATCTTAGAGAAAAGAGGCTTTTAGGTAAGAAAGAGACACACGAAGGGCCCCTGTGTCTCCTGTAGGCAGGTTGCTTCTGAGTTAATGATGGGCTGCTTCTTTTTTTACTTCCTCTTGAAGTCTCTCTTGAAAATGCAAACATTGCAGGGAGGTGGGAGAGGTGGCTTCCCTTTCTCATTTGCTAGAGGAGCAGATGGCCCCACAGATGATTTCTCCTTGCTTCCCTCTGTCGGTAAAAGCCTAGCTCTGAAAATACCATTTCTTGGCAAAGATGTCCCTGAAAAATAGCAGGGAAATTCCCAGTACTGTGCTTTCATGCTTCTCTATCATCTTTTTTTATTTCTTTAATTCTACTGATAATGGCAAGGTGCACAGTTGCAGATGTCTTTAGTTACTGAGAAGACACATGCAGTACTCGGATGATGCTGCCAATAGCCTGACCCCAGGGGAAACCCTCGAGAAGGGCTGCAGACTCTGGCCCTTTGCCGTCGGGGCTGGCAAAGCAAACCTTTCAGGTCAGATCAGTGAGAAAAACCCAATTTCACCATGGGGCCGTGGCATGTGTGCATGGGATGTGGTGGAGAGGATGAAAAGCCCTCACTGCGCTCCTTTCCCCATGGATCTGCTTCCCCTGCTCCCACCTAATCCCACTCTTCCCCAGGTGAGACCAGCTGGGAGGAGGCCCATTATCAGCAGCTTTGCTGCAATGTATCTTTAAAGGAAGCGTCAGGAATAAAGATTTACCTGCAGGTTTAGGAAGACAATTATTGTACGTTAATTAAATATGAAATGACACTTAAGAGCATATCCATTGCCTTAACAGCGACTCTCTGTAATAATAATAATACTTAGCACTTACATAGCTCTCTCCATCTATATAGTGCTTCACAAACATTAACTAATGAATCCTCACAACCTTCATGTGAAGCTAAAGAGGCTGCTGGCATGATGAGGAGGGGGAAGAGGAGATGTATCAGGGGAATAACCTCTTCTTGGTCTGCTGCTGCTTTTCAGGCTGCTGTGGTTTTCATTCTCCCTCTTTTCTGTCAGCTTTCCCCTAATTGTGCTTCACTCCAGCACTGTGTGGTGGACAAGTCACACAGTGAAGAAGGATGCTGGCAGTACAGTGAGGTGGTACCTGTGGTCACCACTGGAGCAGTCACTGATGCTCCCCGGGCTCCTAGTGCTGGGCTCAGAGACCCCGTGGCATGGCAGCAAGGCCATAGCACCTAAAACTGCCTCCTATCCCATCCCCTTCTCCTTGGGGCTCAGCGAGGGATCCTAAGAGCGGGTTTGCCTGAAGCTGAAATGTTTTGCATGTGGCTGTGAAAAACAAGATTCTGACTTGGACATAGACATCTGTAAAATGCAGGAGTCCAGTACTAGGACTGAAAGAATCTGGATTTTTGCAAATCACTTCTGGTGAAGCCAAGCCTTGCCTTCAAGTCTTACTGGGGAAGCCAACAAACCCCTCCTGAGCCTCCTTTGCTTCCCCAGAATGGAATTTTTGAGCTGAAAGCCCAGGTCTCCTGGCCAGTGTACCTCTGTAGCAGTTGACTGTCTCCTGGCAGATGTGCTTGCTCTGCCCACATTGAGCTCCCTCCATGACAACCCATCCTTTGAGACTACCACTTGACCCAGAGGGGACAACAGATGCTACACTAAGTCTGTGTTTCCCAACATATTTGCATTTTCCTCACTGCAGCTGCCTGTGATTGTGCAACGTCTTTGCTGGAAGAGTCAGGAGAGAGATAAGAAAGAAGCTTCATTCTCTCTAGGAGAAGAAGAAATGGACCTGACTTTCCAGAAATCCCAGCACTGCACTCTGCCCTCTCTTGGTAGCACTCTCCTGCCTCTATTTCCCATGACAGGCCTGGCTCTGCCTCTACTCCGGGTTTTAGGCAGCAAAGTCCAGTTTTGCCTGGTTTTCCATTTTTTTTGCCTGGTCTTCAAGGTTTTTTGCCTGGTTTTCCAGGTTGTTTTTTTTTTTTTCCTGGAAGCATTGAAAGGACACTGGGTCGATGTTCATCCCTTCTTCCACATCTGAGCTGTCTCACCTTAACCAGGAGAGCATGGGAAGGGGGAAAGATGGGAGCAATGGGTTAGGGCTCTTAAGACAGAGAAAAGTGATTATCCATCCCTTTTCAGGAAGGATTTTTCTGCACAATCTACTTCCAGACTCCTTTTTTCCCAAGCTCATTCTTCTTAAAAAGGTAATAAATATTCAGAATATACTTGCTTATATTAACAGCTATACTCTTAAAAGCTTCAGCACCTACAAAGCCAATGCCTTGTGTGTATCTGCTAAGCAGATGTCAAACTGCATTGCTTCTAACATTTAAGGTCAGTTTGGAAGGAGGTCTCAAGGCTACACTCTACAAAACACTCTGTATTAGCCAAGGGGGAAAAAAGACAATGTGACCTAGAAAATCTTATCATTTTCAAAGTTTCCTGATTCTGCTGTTATTTATTTAGCACTGTAAGCCCACCAGATCCATTTCCAAGTCATGTTGGGTTGTTTTTGTCTTCCAGAAAGGTCTCAAGCAAGCCTCTGAGTTTGAACACACTAATATTTTCAGACATAGTCCTGTCAGCACCAGTGATTTCAGCTGTGCTCCCAGCTAACTCACTGTTGGGCTTCTTGGGATTGCATTTAGATACCAAAATGCCACACAGTTCTCTCTGTAGCTTGCTGCAATATCAAAGTTTGCTTCCAATGTTAAACAGAATCTGGATATTTCTGCATAGATCACAGTTATCTTGGCTTTATGTATTGAAAAGCCCTTGACAAGCCAGTGGGAAAAATATATTTATAGATGTGTGAGAACTCACCTGTCCATCCCTAAAGGTACAGATCAATGGAAGCCAACCTCAAGTAATTTATTTATGCCTATGTCTTTCCTGTCTCAAAAATTGTCTTCCCCTGTTTTTCACTTTGTTTTGCAAACACAGCTCCTGACCTCAGGGCTTTTGGAAGTTCAGGTGATACCAGCAATTCTGGCACCCTCCTCTAGCCACAGGCAAGTGACAGGGTCAGGCGTGTTTGAGCTCAGATCTCCAGCAGCAGGACTGTTTTGTTGATTCCTTGTGAGCAGCCTCCATGTATGGCATGATTCTGTGGGACCCTCACCCTGTGCATGGAGGAGAATTGCAGGTGTGTACCTGCTTATTCACACCCATAAAGCACAGGGAGCAAAATGCGCTGGATTCAGCTCACCTAGGGCTCATCCTTCAAACCCCAGGAGATTTCCCCAGCCTTGGGGCAGGGCTGGCTGGAAGCAGCCATCCTCCCACCCACATGGTCTGGAGCTGGGATCTTTCTCCCCCTTCACTGAGTTAACAAATTGTCTGTTCCCTGAGAGAGGATAATTTCTTCTTAATGGTAGCCATTTCTCAGCACGTACTTTGGCTGCCAGCTTTTGAAGGTAATTGCATTGTTATTTAGGAAAGTCAAAGGTGCATTCTTCCAGAGAGGCTGGGGCTGTGAGCAGGCATGCAGAGGGCTGGCCAGGAGACGGCTTTGCCTGCTCTTGTTAGAGCGAGGTGTCACTGCGGGCAGTCAGAAGACAGGGATGGATGTACATCTCCCTCCCCACTCCCCGCTCTCTTCCTCCCCAGAGAAGAATTGGTAAGAAGCAGTTTGCTGCAAACTAAAGGTGGGCATTCCAGTGCTGAAAATATACAACACGAAATGTTCCTTTTTCTGATAAGAAAGTGATATCACAAATGACCTTATTAAAAAAAGGTAAAATGCTTGTTTACTTAAAGCACTTGTTCAAAGAGAGCAAAGAAAAATGTGGCTTTAGGGTATTTTTCTTTCTCCTTTCTCTTTCTTCCTAAATGAGATTGAAATACAGTTTCACATTTGCAAGGCCCAGTGCCCTTTCTGCCAAGAAATCCATTGACAGTCCAATCAACAGACATGTTCTGGTTACAGGAATCAGGCATCAGTCAAACACTTGAAAGCCAGATCCAGCAAATGCAGCAGATAATAGTATTGAAAACAGCCGGTGGGGGAGATGAAAAAGTAATTGGAGTACAGGTAAGAGCTGTATAAGCAGGATGGATCGGCATATTGCTGACACGAGGAAGGGAGGAGGCAGAGGGGGAGCACTAATGAGAGGGGTAATTCTAATGATAGAAGTAGTTCAATGTGTCATGTTTCTGGTTTTTGAGGGCTGAGAGAAGGATTTATTTGTGCAGAAGCAACTCGGTTCATGGGATTTGTATGCCACCTACACCATGAGTCCCCTCTAGGTTCCAGAGCTGGTTCAGCTCCGGGATTAGATCTATAGCAAAAGGCTACATGGCATCAACAAGGAAGACTGCAGGGCTGGACTGGCCATGGAAGTGCTGGAGTGGATGCAGTGGGGGTTTGCAGGTGGGGATCAGAGCGGGGTTAGCAGACATAGCAGCAAGGGGTGAAGGGTGGTTGTGGCAGCCAGGGCAGATGGGGCTACAAGCACCCCGGAGGGACTCGTTACCATGAGCAAAGCAGCACTGGTCTCTGCGTGCTCAAGGGCTGCATCACTAAACACAGTCATTTCAATCTCAGCAAGC
This sequence comes from Antrostomus carolinensis, assembly GCF_000700745.2. Taxonomy (NCBI): domain Eukaryota; kingdom Metazoa; phylum Chordata; class Aves; order Caprimulgiformes; family Caprimulgidae; genus Antrostomus; species Antrostomus carolinensis. Next base: position 43,615 of record NW_010336205.1, on the reverse strand, counting down.
CCTAAAATTTGCTGATTTCATCCCAAATGTAAAAATCTAGAGAAGACAGGAGTGCAAATGATCAGAATAGAATTTGATTGTATGGACTATATCTCCTAATTTATTCCAGAGCCCTTGCTAGTAAAATACCTAGACTCTGATTAGAGCGGTGAGTGCAAGAGAATTACTCACTTCCTATGGGTAACATGAGGAGCAAATTACCTGAATTTCTTGTAAATCTGTAATCCTCTTTTGGGACTCAGCACTATGGAAATTGCAGAAAGGGGCTGTTGATCTCACACACTGCAGTACATACTCCCTCATACTGAGGCTTGGGTGAGTTCGCCCTTCATACATCACCCTGCTCTGTTCAGGTTATTTTTGCATCTCCAGATTCACCTTCTCTGTCCCACTGCTCCACTTGGCTTTCTTCCCTGGCCCAGAAGGGTCTATTTTCAGGAGCTGCTCCATTGCAGGTCATGCTGTATTGAAAGTGGCATGGAGAAGGGGCAGTGGGGTTGGCAGGGGAAGAATTGAACATTCTATAGAAATGGCATAAAATATTCCAAAGTCATTCAGATCCGACTTGAGCAAATGATAAATGAGAGCAGCATGGCATTGACAGGTCAATCAAATATTTATAGGACTTCATCCATTAGTATTGCAGCAGCAGAAAGGAAGCAATGAAGTCAGGGTGCTCCTAGACCTGCAAGGGTCACATGTGCTGATCAGCTGCCCCAAACTCTTCAGGCATGTGTCTATGTCTTGTCCTGGAGAAGGCTAGGACAGATGAGGTGGTTGAAGAGCTAAAAAGAGGTTGGGATTATGCAGCACCATATTTTAAAATAAATTCCTCTGATCTCCTTGGGTGAATTAATGTATTTACATACTGGTGAAGAGATACTTGTACCAAAATGATGGGAAAGCTGTGGCGTGTGTAGGTATAAACACATATGTGTGTACACATTCGGAAAGGGCATCAGGTTTTGCAATTCTCTGGAAAAGCAGTTGTTACAATCAGTGAAATGCCAGAAAAGGTTAAACCACAACAGCCAAGAAACCTTAAGGAGAGAGCAGAGTGGAATCAGAAAGCCTATTTTTAGGATCACATGACATTATTTGATTAATATTTTAGGAGGTAGTTATCATATGCTAAGGAACTTGAAGGATTATTTGTAGCATCCTAATGTGCCTGCTTTCAGGGTTTTAACAAGGGGATTCCTTCCAAATTTCTCCCTCCTCACCTTTAATCAATCCCATGAGCCAAGGGTGCAGCAAAGTGACACATGGATGCATTGGAAGGTGCAAAGGGCTGCAGAAAAGGTATTAATTTTATTTCAGCACTTAAATGGAAACGCCACGGTGCAGCCCATGCTGAAGCAGAAGGTAGTAGCACACTGCAGACACGTGCAGACAGAGCAGTGTTTAACTGGGACCATCTCCATGATGTTCCCAGACACCAGCAAAGCGATGCAATGGCAGGCTGGTGAGAAGGACTACCCTGGTCTCCAAGTGGTTAAATAAATGCTTTACTTTAAGCACTGTAAGGATTGCATTGAAGTCCCTCTTTGACCTGCTGATGAGATCTATGTGCCTGGTTGTATGAATGTGCATCCTGCATCCCTTCTCAGGGTTCCCAGGGCCATTCCAATTTCCTTTGGCAATTTGGGCTTCATTAAGTGTGGTCTAGTGTACTGGATCTGGGACTCGTGTGATGCCCTGTCTAATGCTATTCACCAAGAGCTGAATTCCTGTGAATTCAGGAGGAATCTGGGAAGGGAAACAAACTCTTTCTTCTTCATTCACTGATCTCTTGACAAAGTTTCATTCATCTGGCCTGGGAGCAGTAGGGACGCTGTGTGTCGGAGGCAACCAGTCAGCCAAGGGAATGAGGCAGGGCACTCGCCAACAGCCCATTTGCTGAAAATTGATGATCCAAAGTTGCATGGGGAATTTGTATGAATGGAAGAAAAGACAGCTAGTAATTGGGATCGGTGGGTGAAGTGTCAGCAAACAGAAGAAAGGGATATTTTGGTGACAGTGATAAATGCTAGTAGCTTTTGGTCTCATCTGGAGGAGCGAATTGGAGCAAAGACTTTAAGAGAAGGAAGAAAAAGACAGTCGTCTGATGGATGTTACAGCAGAAAAAGGGTCAGAAAACAAAAATTCAGCTGAGTGTTTTTAAGGGGATGATCAGAGACAAGTCACAAGGGTCATTCCCCAAAGTTGAGAGGGTCATAATTTTTTACTCCCTCAGAACTAAGCCAGCAGGCTGGAAGGGGGTCTACTGTACAGCCCCTCCATCGCTGCCCTAGGTGACCTCTCAACCCATCTTAGTCTTCTGCTGGTGGAAAGTATTGCAGCTTACTGTGGTCCAGAGAGCTACCCCACATCACAGCACCTGAAGAGCAACCCTTCCTCTAAGATTTCACTGTTCCAGTCCAACCCTGGCAATTCGCAGGTTACTTCACCCTACACAACCAGTCTCAATCACCATCCTACCTTTCCCCAACGTGGTAGCCTTGCAGCACCCGTAGCATTTTGCTTGGTGGTACATGAAATCACCAGGTATCCAACCCTGGAGACTGGGCTCGTCCTGTGCTGGGCACCGTGCCTGCAGCTGCAAAGCCCTTGGGAGCAGCCATGGGGCTCTCCTGGTTGAGCAGTACCCATGTGAAAGGTCTGTGCCTTCACAGTGGTTCAGAAGCCCTGGGGCCCCCAGCTGGGTGTCCAGTGCTGAGGGACAAGACAGCCCTGCAAGCATGGGCTCTCAGCAGGCACTGGCACGCTGACCGCTCAGGGCTGGTTTATTTTTGTCAGCCAGCCCGACAGATATGATTCAGGGAGGAATTTGCCTACAAACCAAGTATGTGCAATAACAAGATGCCATTTCCAGAGTCATTTCTCTGACCCTCACCAGTATTTCAAAACATGTTTCGAATGCAATTGGCACCTCTGCACTGCCAATTTTAGAAACGTTTTGCTTTGGAGGAAGGACTGGAGCACAGAGGTGATTATCCCTCCCCTCCTGGCAGCTTCAGGAGTTGTGTGACTTGCAGGGAATGTCAGAGATGAACAGCATGTAAAAGAGCTTCAGCAAACGCTTTCTCCCAGAGCACCAGGACGTGCCTCTGTCCTGCTCATTCCGACTGTAGAGGATCTTTGCCTCTTACAAGAGAAAAGATCCTGGCTGAAGTAGCTCAGACATCCATCTAACATGCCCTAAGACAGTAGCACCGATGACAGAGAGGGACTGATTCTGCTGTCAGCCGTGCAGGCGGGGAGCCAGCGGAGTCAATGGGAGTCGATGTTTACTTCTGCTATGCTGCCTCACGTAGACACTGACAAATGTTATGAATTTTAAAAATTGAGATTCACATTAGTTTTCTTTAACTCATTTTAGATTTTCTGCTTAGCTTTATTAAGTGGCTTTTAAAAGCAGTTTAGCTTCTATGGCTCTCACCACAACAGCCTTGCCTCCCAACCTGACTGGTGCCAGGAATAAAACCAAGCCCTGGGTGCTCTCAGGGAATGAGGAGTGCACTGGGGATGGAGCAATGCAACCATTGGGATGGGAGCACCTTGGTGGAGCAGGGAGATGAAGAAAGGTAGTGCAAGGTGGTGTCAGCCATGCCTTGGGAGCAGTTTGGGCAAAGGTGGCATCTCCCTTCAGAGGGATGTATTGTGAATCATCATGCAAGCTGAAGATCCGGAGATGTTTCTGCTCCCCTCAAATACAGGCAGAGAAATACTAATGCAAGGGGTTTTTCTCTTTCCTGGAGGACCATCAGATAGTCATGTCCAGGCAATTTCAGTCAACAGATCTTGGGCTGATCTCCTATGTATTAGTGTAAACCAGGAGTAGCCCCAGTGGGGTGAACTCAGCATCCTCTTGATTTTTTAAGGCCTGATCCAGTTTTCCCTGAAGTCAGTGAGAAGATGCCAACTAACTGCTCTTAGATCCATCTCTGAATGCCTTGTAACATCCATAAGCTGCAGTAAAGCAATCCACATCTCCCCTCTTCCATCCTAAACGCTGCCTGCCACCTGCCATTTCATTTTTTTGTGACGCAATTATCATTTTTAATAATGCCACTGCATTTTCTTGGCTAAAGAGCCTCTGGAGACGCTGTCTGAAAGAAAAGCTTCTCCATCTCCTCTTCTCCATGCCTGCAGGTGTATCTGTATCATAGCAAGCCCTTCCTAAGCATCTCTTCAAAGACACTCACAGCTTCATCTCCTCTAATCTAGATGCACTTTTGACATTGCTAAATGATTATGCAATTACACAGTGAACTGGTGGTGGTGGGAGATATGCAAGTGGCAAATCTCTGCTCTAGTGGCTGAAAACACAGTAATCCTGCCTGTTGTGTGAGGGAGCAGAGCTCTCCCTGACTGCCTGGAAAATGAAGCAGGAGGAAAGCAGGCCCAGAATGGACAGAAAAGCAATACTGATTTGTGGGAGAAAAACCTCTGAGACAGACATTTACTCCCTTGGGATTTTTCTTTTTTTTTTTTTTTGAGAGAGAGAGAGAGAGAGAAAGAGAGAGAGAGAGAGAGAGAGAGAGGGAGAGAGATGACACCACACATCTGCAGGACTGGAACCAGGAGAGATAAAAGCCTGAGTTGCTATGAACAGCCAAAGGGGACCAAGTGCTCTGGTGTGGGAATGTGCCTCCAGGGACATAACTCTCTTCCCCTATTGGCATTCCATTTTTTTACCATTGATTAAAACAGGAAGGGTGAGATGGAAAACACATGTAATTCCCTGTCCTTAGGGTGGTGGCCTGGGGGAAGTTGATGCCATCTAATCTAATAGGGATGTGGTGCAGCCTGGATCATCTGAGCTTTCCTCTGATCCTTTGGGAATCTTGTCTAAATGAAAAGTACAGAAAGGAATTGAAAGTCCCCTAAAACACCCCACCAACCAACAAAAAAACATTCAGCTGACATTTCTGCTTTCTTTTGAATGGTGACTGGCTCTAGATCGGGACTCTCATGGTGCTTTGGGGGCAGTTTGCCTAGCAGCAATGTGAGAGGATTAAGCTGCTGCCTTTACACTGGGGCAGGCTCTGCTCTGGGGGTAAAGCAGGAGCTGGTACAGGGGTGACAAGAGTGGGGACCAGCAGAGAAGGCTGACAGCAGTTTTGCAGCAGACAGATCCTTCTCCATGCTGGAACCATGCAATGGCTAGTTCAGCATGTTGAAGTAATGCTCTCAGCCCATTACGTGCACATTGTTCCTGGTGCAACATCATACAGGGATGTGACAGTGCTGTGACATTCACTTGCTTTAAGTTAAAGCAGGCCTGGCATACACCTTTCGCTAAGCTTAGCAAGGAGCAGAATTGCCCAAAGCTGGAGGGTGTCCCGAGAGCCGGGACAATTGCCCAAGAGCTGGGTATAACCATGCCAGCCTTCACCCTGCTCTGCACCTCCCACTGCATGGCACCTTCCCTCAGAGCCCATCTCTCTCAGAAGAGAAGAGTATTGACTGCAAATATGGATTGGCATGCCAAGCAGCAGTGGACGGTGGGAAATGGATATATTACATCCCAAGATGATGCATCTTCCCATTCAAATCAACTCACCAGCACAGATAGCCCCAGGTCTGCAGAGAACACTATTTAGATGGGGGATTTTATTCCGATGGCATCTGAAACTTATTTTTTCTTGAATTTAATTTTAATTAATTGTGCTGCCAAGGGTGAGCTAAAATGGCCTCTGTTTTTAATTTTTTCTCCCCAGGGTGGATGTCCTCAAACTCCTTCCTATAATGATATGGTTGTAGCTTGCAAAAAGCCAGTCTAGATTTATTATTCTGCCTCTTCCCTTGTCCCTTCTAATCCTAGAGAGAACATTGCAATGACTGCTGGTTAGAAAATTAGTTAAGCGAACTGTATACTGTATTCTCTTTCTGTATCGCTCCTTATTAGGGAGAAAAGATAATATAGTTCCCTCTCTCTCCTCTGCTCACCCTGCATTTCATCTAGAGCTCACATAGGGAGCATTTCAACTGACTCCTGCAGCCTGCTTGTAAAATGACGCACATCTCAAAGCCCTTAGGATAACTCTCAACTTTTGGTGCAAAGCACAGCAAGTAGTATCATATGTGCAGAGAAAGATGATGGTGAGATTTGCTACCGATGCCCAGGTGCTAAAGAAACAAGCCTGTTGAGGTTGATTCTGCACTAGGCAAGCAGGAGTCTGTCACCTGTCTCATATTTGAGCATTGCCTCTGCAAGCAGTCAGTATTTCAAGTGTCTGCAACACGGTGCTGCAGTTTCCCTTTACGTCCGTATGGTTGGACTCTTCCCATTGAATGTGCTCCATTTGGTGGGTCCCAAAGCAGAGTAGTGCTGCAGCAGTGAGCTGACCCATGTACATAGCCCATGTATTCAAGAAAACCCTGAAGAAAAGATGCTTTCCACCAGCTGCAGCCTGGCATCATGATTTCTTGTCATCAGGGGAGTGCCCACCGTGCATACCTCCTCCTCCTCCAGGTGGTCCATGCATGGTATTTGGAGATCAAAAACATGGGAGGACTGCAAATGGGGGCATATATAAGGAGGCTGACCTCTTTAGCAAAGTATGGACAAGATACCCTATAACCTGGTTAAAATATTGTTGAAATTAAGCTGAATCTGTAGCAGGTAGAAAGCCAGAAATGTCCTTGTAAAACATTATTATTGTACAGTTAATAGTGGATTTTGCTTGTCCATATGGACCAGTTGAAGGAAGGAATTTTCCTGAACTGAGTCAATTTATTGCACAGGGGCCATTTTAAAAGAGTATCTGACAAAGGGATAGATGAGCCCTTTATGAGAATAAACTCCTAGAGAACCAAAAGGACAGCCCCAAGGAAGGCCAACTTGATAAGAATGGAGAGTTATTAAAAGAAGATACTCTTTGTGCTCCAAATCCAAATATATCTCATGCAAGAGCAGAGCTTTCTAAAACAAATCCCTGTGACAGATGAAGGATTTAGGCACAGCCAGGTTGTCTGTTTAATGAATTCCCTGCATTTACCCCACCGAGGGAGGAGGACCCAAACACTGTTGTTCAGAACCTTTTTCATGTGGATTAGAGCAGTCACAAATGACAGAAGACTAATTCTGTCTTGTTACCCTCCTTCACAGCTCATCTGTCCTACTTTTTACTTTTAAAGGAATGAGTAATTCAAAAAACCTCCAATATTTATGAATGCTCTGGTTGTTTGAGGCTCACTGACTATATGTGAGCCATGAGCCTAATTACATATTTTAGGCGCATATGTAATTCTTTGAATGCATCAGGAAAACCTTGACTTGGAGGCGAGGAAGATGGTTCAAAATGAAGTTATACACCCTTTTCTGTACCAGGCTACATCCTATCCTGCAGGGACCTTTTCATCTAGAGATCCAGCCCCTTTCTGGTTCACTCCTGCATTAAGCCTGGCCTGTTGACAGGAACTTTATGAACTGGTGGAACAAGAAGGCTCACAAGAAGGATTACTTGATTCACTAGGGAAAAAAAAAAAAGTACAGATCAGTCCAAGAGGATACCATTTGGACTGCATGGGGTGTCAGTCACCTTTCAGAGGGTAACAAGCTAAAATCCCATGTGCAATGCAATTTTCTGTCATTTCTTTCTTTGATTTTGTTTTTAAAATGGATATTGAAGCACTACATGTGGAACACTTCACAGATGACTTCTGTTCACAATAATACCCGGCTTGATGGCTAACCCCAAACAGTTTGTAAGGGGCAAGAGTCAGAGGCATTTTTTTAGTTTTTATTTAATGAACTGATCCACCTGGCAGTTGAAAGAGAAACCCTTTTATCTTAAAACAAAATTGAAGCTCTCTATGCCTCTGTCTCTAGAAGCAGCTGTGAGATGATGTTGGGTGTTTGTACCCAGCCTTGCTCCCTGAGCTGCCCCTCTGGCCTGGCTGTGCAAAAGACTTTCCAAAGAGAGTAATGTGCCCTGAAAGCCATAACAAAGACTGAAGTCTCAAATGAAAAAGTCTCTATGTGTACCCAGTATTTTGCAGCCCAGACTTCCACAGCAATGTCTGTTACAAACAGATGCCCTTCCTATCATCACCCTGCAGCCGTGGAAGACTGACATCCCACCACGAGTGGCTTCCCCAACAGTTGGCAGGAACAAATGATGATCTTACTGCTTGCTGGCTACCAAATTCCTGCCTTCCAGGGACCACACCTCATGCAGTGGCCAGTTGGAAGAAGACAAAGTGCTCCAGAAGGGTTAGGTTTCCCTTACCTCCTATGACCTATAAGCTCTCTGTAGATCTCTCTGACAGATCCCTCTATCTTAACTGGCTTTAAATGCCTATTTTTGACACCTGAGACTCTCCCCAAGAATCAACGGAGAATAAATTAATCTCCCATTAGGATTCACAGAGGCAAAATGCATTGGGGAACCTCCTGAGCTAAGCCCAAATCCTTTGCCTTAGGAGCAAATCTAAGCTGTCTGTCATCATCCTTGACCTTGTTGCCTTTCCCTTGGCACTTAGCAATCCTCTTTCCCAGACTAAATAGCGCAAGAGATGCTGGAACTAGGTGTTAGCAACCATCCAAGTTAAGAGTTACTTTAAATCCAGACTGACTTTCTGACTTCTCCTCTTGTTCTCCTGAGCCACCAGCTATGGAAATTTTTCATCTCTGATAAAGCAGATTAGCTACTGGAAATGTCAGAGAGAGGCTACAGATGGTTGCGCTGTGGGGAAATATTTCCTTGCTAGCCTTGGAAGCTGCTGAACACCAGACCCCAAGAGAGATGCTCCACAGTCCATTGCATAAAGTCACTTGGCCTGTGAGGCTGTTAATGCAGAAACACCCCAATGTGCTCTGTTCAGTGAAGTTTGCTGACAGCAGTGAGTCAAACCTCCAGACAGCTTTGTGGTGGGGAGGCGGGGCAGGTTTTTTTTTCTTTTTCCTACCTCCATTTCTTTCTTCTTTAATTTTGGTAATGGATCAGAGTCAAATGAACAACATCTGGCAATTAGCACATCTCTTGCCTGGCTCGGATCTGCCACTAAGTTCTGAGTGTTTGCCTTTATTTTTAAATGGGTGGCTGTCAGAGAGAATTAAATGGTGCCTAAAGAAACACACAGACGTTATAATTAAAGGCACGCCAACCTTGACAGGTAGCTGGGAGTGGAGTTCAGAATTTTAACTTTACATGGGAAAGGGGGCCATTGGCATGCACATGTGCTCTTAAACTCCATGCGTTTCCCCCAGCTGATCTACCCCCAGGTGCTTTTTATATACCCATATTTGCAATTAATTGTCTCTTTCTCTGCTCCATTTCAGCAGCCACCCAGCCCAGTACTGCAAAAAGAAGCATACTTTAAATCTAGGAATAAAACTGGAATCCATTAGCTGTGATTACATGTGCTTCTGCAGGGCTTTGCTGTTAACAAGGATAGGAATGATTTCATGGAGAACGGAACAGGGAGCATAAACCTGCTGGTGTGTTGGGCACCTTGAAACCATGCAGTCTGTAATCCACGGCAAGTGCCTTCAAGCTAGGAAAGAAATGCCTGGTGCTGTGGACATTTTCCTGCCTGGCTATGTTATAATCACAGTCTTCCCCCAACTCTGTGATTCTTCATTCTACTCCTTTTAATTCAAACAGGGCCAAATCTTCCTCCTTTCAGTATTGACCCATCCAACTCACAAGCTCAGATGACTCTTTTAGGGACTAATGGGGGCATGGAAACTGGGTTCATCTGCTTCCTGCTCAGCTTTTACCCCAGTGCTGAATGGAGGAAAAACATCAAGTTAATAGGATCTAGCCTGGCCTCACACCCTTGTTCAGAGGATTTCAGGCTCTGAGGCTGCCAGTGCAGCACCTTCCCTGTTATTGGCTTAGGGCTGCAATTGAAGGGCACGTAAGGTGGCAGGCAATGGTTCCCTCTCAGTCTTAGGGCTGGTGCTAGCTTCAGAGAGGTGGGCAGAGCTGCATTGTTGATGGAAAAGGCTGTGCTGTCATGGAGTTCCTGGGCTATCACACAACTGCAAGTTTGGATATGACACCAGGCAGCACCAGCCTGGAGAGTGCAGACTCCCCACATTTTGCCTTCTAAATCCACACCTGCCACAGTCTTTGGTCTCTTGATTGTATTTTCTGCTGCCTGTGGGTTTAAGTTGGACAGCATTTTTACCAGATTTAACAGCCATGCCATCCCATCTGGGGTGGGTTCAGTAAGGCGATGCTGACAATCTGGCTCTTAAGTTTTCAAGCAAAGATTTAAACAAACTCACTCCACAGATACTTGCCTTACCTCCACAGTACTTGTTTTGCTGACTCAGCTTCCTGAGATCATTGTATCCTGTTAGCATTTAACAACAACCTTGTGAATTTACTTCCAGCTGCCTCTTCAAGCAGGGTGAATTTGTTGCAACTTCAGTTAGCATCCTAGGGAAGAAGGAAGCCATGAGACCAATGATCTCTTGATCTGGTTTTCAATCCCCTGTTTGCAAGTGCTAGCAATGCTTTAGCACTGAACAGCCTCATCTGACAAAAAGCAAGGAATCACCCATCACCCTTTTGCATTCAGCCCAGCACTTTTCTTCCTCCTCTCTGCTGTGAGGAGGTGGTGGGATGTCCCACTGGCCCAAGCTCACCTGACATGTCAGTGTAACAGGATGAACCTGCCTGACCTGGGGCAGTCAGGAGGCTGTGATAGATAGCTTTGGCACTTGTAATGGGTTGAGAGAGCAACGCTGAGATCTCAAAGCCAGGCTATTCAGTGGGACTGTGTTAGGGACTAACCTCCCTCCCTGTCTTCTTGCTGCAAAAAATGGCTGTAGATGAAAAATTGACTGAAAGGAAGTAAACCTGGGGGGGTTAAACACTAGAGGAATGGTACTTCTCTCTCTCTGTCCCACACCTTGTAGCCTCTTTCCACCCTTCTCCCTACCTTTCTGGTTCAACTTCCAATATCTATCTCTCTTTTCACCTCCTCCTTCCCCTACTCTCCTCCCTAATCCCTCTCCCTGTCTCTGATGGATGGAACCATTAGTGGAATCACTGTAAATAATGTGTAAAGTTAGAAGTTACAACAAGGTATCTCATTAAAGCAGCTTCACTCATCTTACTTCCCAATTAATGTTTAAGGCTTCGCTGGAATGCGGTGACAATATGTCACAGCATATCATTGTGGCAGGCGACAGGAAGTTAATAACCCACTGGCCCTTAAAGGAGCCTTTAATGTCAGCTGCAGAGGAGTAAATAACATTGGTTTCTCCCCCCGCCATGTATCCCCCCCTTCTTTTCTTTTTGCTCTTTTAATTCACTGCAGGAATGAAAGAGTTTGTGCTGAAATAACATCATTATCTCATAAAACCATCTTCCCACAGAGGCAGAGCACAAAAGGTGTCACCCAAGGGACTCTGGGATTTTCAGCAATGTGACAAAGTTGCTCCAACTCCCCACTCCAAAAATTCAGGAACTCGTGTAGTGTTTGCCTTCACCACCCTTTCTGCCTCCATTCAGGGCCTCTTTCCTTCTTTAATAAAAGAAATTCCCTCATCCATCTTTTCTTAGTATTAATTGCCCCTTTCCTACACCTGCGAGCCCCTAAAAACAACTTCACAGCATCAGTATAGTCAAAAGTTTCCTTTCATGTGTAACAGTTTTATCTACCACTATTTAAACTTTCTTCTTTTGCCATTGCTGCTTTCCAGGGGACAAGTCATCTTTGCCTTTCATTCCTCTTAAGTACCGGTTCATTTAGAGTGCAATAGCTGCTCTTCACCCTCCTGTTGCCACGTGATGGGGCTTGAGTCCTCCTGGACATCAACCACCATAGACTCCAGACCAGGAGCGATCCCAAGCAGCTCCAGTGGAGTCAACGAAAATGCTCCAGTTCATCCCAGAGGTGCTAAAACTGGAACTGAGTTCCTGATTTCAGAAGAGGTGGTGTGGCATCAGTGTCACTAGCCTGATCCCCTCTGGGGATGTAAAGATGCATTAATCACACTGTGATACAACAATAAACCCATTACTGGAAAACCGTTTTGTAGATATATTTCTCCCATGAGGAGAAAGAACAAAAACTGTACATGTATGACATTTATTTTTAAAAAATTACAGGAAAAAATATCTAGGACTTGGGAAATGAACCCCACAAACCCTCTGCTCAGCTCAGCCACAGACTCAATATGTCATACCAGGCAAATCATGCATGGATTTCTCATGGCCTCAATTTCCTCCTGTACAGTGGGTCTAAAAATGTTTGCTCTCTACACCTGGGTTATTGCTTTAGTGTTTGGAAAGGTCTTTCAAATTTCAGGCTAAACAGACAAGTGTTGTGACTATATAAATACTTGTTCTTCTTATTGTACGAGGGACATTACAAATATGTCCATAGACTTCTATTCTAATAAAAGGAAAATTCAGGATGAATATCAAGAGTAGGTTCCCAGCAATGAGATTAACTATTATTGCAAAAAGGTCCCAAATGAAAAGTCAATGTTGGTTCTTTCAGAGCATTTAAAACTTCACTAGTTCTAAAATCTTAAAAGGCACTATACACCTCCAAGAGAATAATGATGGCTGACCAAGCTGTGTTGCATCTTCACATCAGCCTGAACGGGCCATAAAATATGCTGTGCAGCACAGAAGATGGAATGGAAATTGCTCAGGAAAGGGTCACAAGTATGAGGGGACCATGAATCCCAAAGAGTGTAGGCAGTAGCAGGATGATTGTGTAGCTGAGTCTTAAAACAACTGGGTTTAAGACTTCAGCACCTCAGATTGGAAAACACAGTTGAATGGAAGGAGATGGAGTTCAGTGCCCCTCTGGAGTCCCCACAAGGTGGGAACTAAGAGCCTTGTCTCGTGGGGAGAGTTGGAAGGGTGAGGTGTGCCTCAAGCCAAAGGTCTAGCATGGCATGGCTTGGTGACATGCATCTGAAGCCCTGTCTGGATCTAGACCTTTGTCCCTCCACCTCTCTTGGGCCATCCATAAAGGTAACTAATTCAACCACCTGGTTCTGCCTCCCTGCATTGCTGGAAGTTTAATGAATTGAAAGTTCACAGAGTGCTTTGAGATCCTCAACAAAAGGCACTGCAGAAATGCAAATGTGCTCAGTTTATCCCCTGCTCCCTTCTCTAGCTCAAATACATTATTGATTTGCTCATTTACCAGGGACCACTTGTCAAAAGTATAACAGCATTAGCAGCACTTGACGTAATAGAGGAATGGAGAGGTCTGTGATTAAGTTTAGACAGCCTTGTTTGGCTTAGTTAATTGGTTAAATATATTCAGTTACATGTGATGCTTCAGAATTTTGGCTCCAATAAGGTATAATATTAATTTTAATTAAAGCTCAACAGCATTGGCCAAATATTTATATTTTCTGAATGTTTTTCTTAATCATATAATTCATATTCTGCTATAACAGGGATTCTGGTCATAACTAAGGCCTGGAACATTTTGTCTGACCATGAAGAGGTAAAAGAAGAACTAGATAGGATAACAGTGAGGAGAAGTTAATTTATTAAAATCTTTCTGAGCTGAATTAAAAATGAGGTGGAACAAGGGAAAATTCCCCTCTGCCTCAAGGTAGGATTAACATGCATTTTTCCTGACAAAAGTTTTTTTGCAATTTCTTAAAATCTAAGATTCTCATGAAAGCCATAACTGCAAGAAGTTTGCCAAGGAGCCTTCATGTTGACTGGCAACCCTAGGCAATTCCTGATCATTGGTTGCTGTTCCCTTTCTGAAGATCTGCATCCATCACAACAGTAAGGGCAAATAGCATCCTATGAGTTGCCTTAACCAAAGGTCTCTATAAGTGGGGACACCTACTGCAGACCCTTGAATGTTTCCAGAGAAAGAACTGTTTTAATTTCCTCCTTAAGGAGACTAAGCCCCATCTCCTTCAGTTCAGCATTCTTTTGGGGAGGGGATATTTGTGCCAGGGACATGCTCAGGTCAGATTTGCAGAGATGTTCCAAATGGATAATAACCTTCCCTTAGCTCTTGCCTGGAGAGGCTTCAGTCTGGTTTGCCCAACTGCTGTCATCCTTGGGCCATAAAGATCTCCATCCAAAGCACATCTGTAGTTACATGAGGAATGTGCAAACCCCAGTAACACTACCAGACTGGTACAACTGGAGCAGACTCACCTGACCTCTACAGAATAACAAGGCATCCAGCAGGTGTTCAAAAGGAGGAGGTGGCTACCTCTGATGAACCACGCTGATGTAATAGTGAGAAGAGTCGGTATTGCCTTCTTAATGACAGCAATTGAAAGAGCAAATACAGCCGCAGCACAGTAAAAATAGCCCACTGCTCCCATGAAACAGCAGCTGCATTTGAGGACTTTTCCCAATGCAGAGCTCTCAGGACCGCCCTCCCGGCTTTCCTGCCAGCTCCCCACCCCTCTGCTTTGCATTTCAATTATTTTTCCTTCTCTCTCTTTAAATGCAGATTCAAAGATCTGAAAGAAGAAAGATGGAAGGCAACTCTTGTGCTGTCTACGGACTATAGCCTGGATTTCTTTATGTTACATTTGCAGACGGTCAATTAAAAAGATGTGATATTTTTCTTTTACAGTGTTGAGATCCAGCTCTGTAAGCCTTTAATTATCCATATAGGTGGAGCCTGAACTGTGAGGGGGTGGAAACAGCATCTATTCTTTCAGCTGATCTGTCCATGAAAACTTTCAGCTCAGAAATTTTGAGCCTAGTGATAAAAAATAACCCCCTTTTGCACCATTTTCCTAGCTCTCTCTACTGCAAGACCACTAAGGTTCTGATCTCCTGACTTCCACAGGACCTAAATGGCCAAGCACATATATAAGCATCTTGTTGAACAAAGGCCCCAGCTTGGCCCAATGGTCACACTAACAAGTGAATTCATAAATCTTCTTTAGAGCATCCATATCAGGTAAATGAGGTCCCTGACATGGCTGATAACTCTCAGCACCGACTTCTGCTGGTGCACTTCTGACTACATTAAATGATGCACCCTGCTCTGACTTTTTATCACCTATTAATGGTACCTCTTCCCCTTAGAAACAACCCAGAGTGGAAGG
>NW_010336205.1:20250-28562 GCF_000700745.2 Antrostomus carolinensis | reverse complement strand
AGGAATGCTCCAAGTCCAAATGTCACAGCTCATTGACAGCTTTGGAGCCAATTTCTTTCCCTGCTCAGATCTTCCTCTAATCCACGTTGGACATCAGAAGGATGGATGAATGGGCAGCCTTCAACATCAAACAGAGGAGAAAAGAACAAAATCCTTTGCATTGTGTTAAGGATTCATGGAAGCCTGATGCCTGGGCGGTGCGAGGGTTAGCAGAATCACACTGTTGCTGGCGTTTAACAAGTACGGCAGTGGGATAATGCATAAAAGGCCACAAGCAGGTTGGGACCCACTGTGCAGCAGCCCAAAGGAAGAAGCATGACATCTTGTTCTTGTATGGGATGTCAGAGAAACCAGAGTTATGTTCTCAGGGGAGTCAGTCATGGGGCTGGAACAGAGCTAGATATAATTATGGAATAATGCGTGTTCTTTTCCCACCACTCCCCCCTTTCTAAATTAGCTGTCATGTCACTAAAAACGTTTCTGTGTTCCACAATCAGTCCACTTAACTGTAACAAAGCAGTGCAGATCTATCAAACTCACAATGAGCTCCACTAATGACCGCTGAAATTACCGAATCAGTCCTGCTTCCCAACACCCTGGCCTTACCTCCGCGCTTCTCGTCAATCATCACTCTGCTTGTGGTCCTGCTCGGGGGGAAAGGATCGTGTCAGAGGCTGCATCCAGCCGCCTGGCACATCGTTACTTTGCCGTGCAAAGCTGTTCTTCTGGATGCAAACTGTTGAGGTTGTTGGGTTTATGCCTTTTTATTTTACTGCGAGGGGGCTGCTGGATGCTGGGGAGGGCTCTAGGCAGTCACTGGAGGCACTGAAGGGAAAGCAGCAGTGCTACAGCCAGCAATAAAATACCAGCACAGTGCATTGTTCCTCTGCCCTGATTATGCATTTAACTGCATTGCTAAACGCATCTTTTTTTTTTTTTTTCTTTTTTTTTTTTGGTAACCACTCCTCGGAAGTGCAATCTCGCTGCTATTCAGATACAATGTGGCTTCTATTCTCTCTCCCAGTTTTAATTATGTGTCCGCCACTGCTCCTTCTCCAAGACGGCAGGCTCTGAGATTCATAATTTCAGCCTGACACCATAGTAACCACTTAGTTTGATTCAAGACTCTAATGTCATCACTGGCTGGTCTTGAATAGAGCAGGGAGAGAGGGTGTAATTTGAAGGCAGCATCACATAGAAACTGCAATTATTTCTCCCTTTCGGAGGGAAATGTAAACAAAAGGTCATCGCTGGTCAGTGCTCTTCATTTCCATCCTCGCACACTGACAAGCTGACTTTTCTGTTTATTATTTATTTCCTTGCCCACCCGCATGCCTCCACACCACCAGCAGGAGCAGCAGCCAATGTTAGCTATCACCCCTCTGTAGGGATGCAATTACACCCCTGGGAGAACTCCTCTGGTATTTGCAACTGGCCCCAGACAGATTTTAAAACCACTCTGGGGTCCCATGAAGAGACTGGAGAGGACTGTGTTTTCTGGGGTGTGTAGCTGCTACAGCCCTTCACAGACAGATGCTACAGCAGCCAGCACACACCAGTGATGGGTAACCCTGGCTCCTGCTGTCCTTGCAAGAAAGAGACTTGGTTCAAATAATTTTCTCTTTCTTTTTGACTTCTTCCATGTAGAACCCATGCAGAATTTCTTATGTTGTTCCCCTTAAGTTAAATATGCGAGTGTCTCCTCTGGAGATCAGACTCTATGACCCCAGAAATGACCCTCTAGCCCCCAAGAGCCATCCTGTCCTCTGCTAGCTCAGAGGGATGCTTCATGGTCACACAGGATCATACCAAAAGAGCTGCTGGGCAGTAGGGCCATAGTCCAAGATGCTAGCCCGTGGTCCATGGTTTGCTACATCTCTGGACACAACCTTTCTCTGATCCCATTGGGAAAAGTTGAGACACGAGATGAATATCGGAAAGACAGATGAGTGTGTACCCACAGTGAAATGCAATTCACTCGGCAGCGTTCACTGCAGATCCCACTGCACAAAATGAAGCTCTCCTGCTTTCCCCCAATGGCTCAGTGATAGAAAGGAGTTAAGTGAAAATAAATGTTCATATCAAATCACAGGTATTGATTTTCTGAGCTAGTAAATGAAGGCGCTTTATCTCCGATGGGAGATTAAATGTCTGTGTGCCACGCTTTGCTCCATTTTCATAAAAAGGAAGGCATGGTGGAATTATTTTACCTGGCTTCTCATAAAGTGTAGAGGGAGCAGATTCTCATGTCAATGACAAGAGGTATCAATCAGGAAAAATGCCATGACGACGATGGAGCCATTGAGGATTGACAATGGAATAACGAGCCTGGGAGGACGCCCTTGGGCATTGGCTCGTCCTTCAGCAAACGTGGCAGTGTCTTTCGCAGGTCTCTCTAGTCCCTTTCCCTTCAGCAGGTTATGGGGACAGGCACCTGTTCTCTGCAGTTTTTGCTTTGGTTTGCTAGAAGGTAAGCCTACATCTAAATAATTTAATTCTACTGGCTGGTTTAAGATGAGAACAAGGGTTTCACTCTTACTTATGCCCGTTTTGAGCTCTAACAGGTCCTGAGCAGGTTGTGATATTGAAATTATAGGTACATTATATTTAATAATCTGCAGAAAGCCTTAAAGTGAGCTGTCCATGGCCTTGAGGAGTAGTTTAGAAGATCAAAGCTGACTGATGCAAATTCATGTAGATAAGGAGAAGTCACACTCACAAAGGTCTTTTTGGAAACACAACTTCTTTTTGACCAGGTTCATCTACACAGGCGTGCCTTGAAGTGAAAGAGCTAAATTTCCCCATCTGAGATCTACAGATCTGAGTTCAAACCTTCCATCTTATCTGGCAGTTACACATCTTATCAGGCAGTTTTCTGACACTAGCAATCCACCTCTGCAGCCCTCCACCCATTTCACTAGGCAGTCAGCCCTGATGTATTCTGCTGATGATGTTTTTCAAAGTGGAAGAGATCAAATACATGAAAATAGATATAAAGAAGCAAGTCATTAAAAAGCAGACCCCATGTGTTCTTTTGCAGAACATGGATTCTTCTGGTATAAACCTGTGCTGCTATCCACTTTTTCACTCCCTCCCTTTCATGACCCTGCACACCAAGACAGATCAGAGATGATCCAGTTTAACCCGCCCACAAGGAGAAATGAAAGGGCAGGTGGATTTCAGCCAGGAGTGACTTTTGCATAGATGAGGTATGATTAGGAGACACTCATGTTCCTGACTTGGAACCTGGCTATCTTTTATACCCCCATAGTACTAAGTGGAGAGCCAAGTGTTGAATCACAGTTTCCATAGGCACAACCACTGATCTTACACTTTGAGGTTTCTCTGTGTCAACATGAAGAGACTTGGGATGTTATTCAGAATTTAAGAGAGGCCTTACCATACCAACACGGCCTGAAGCAATTGCTCTGTCTGTCTGACACCCCTAGCCTGGCAAGTTCTACTAAAGTCTGAGGGAACAAGGCCAAACCCAAGTCCATCAGTTTTGTGGAGAAAAGCTTATTTGTCCTGTCACGGATTTCCACAAGACAATAAGAGAGAAATTTGGCTCCTGATTATTAATGGTTGAATCTAAGAAGTGGAAAGTAGCAGTATGTGTCTAAAGAAGTGACAGCATTCTCTTTGCAAGGAAGAAGAGAAGAAAACCTACAGTATATGAGAAGCATATCAGACACTGCCCCCATTGGCCCTTCTTCCATCAGATATTGAACATGGCCCTGGAATGCTCTCTTGATGTCAGTCTCCTAAAGTGGTCTTTGCTGTGCAGTTGCAAAGCAGCACTGTGATAATAAGAGAAATAGTTTTGTGATAGCATTCTTTCAAATTTACTTTTTTATTTCTTGGTTATTGTACAACCCTTCTCAAGGTGTTATGTGAGCATCTTCCAGGAGCTCAGATCTGCTCAGGGAGGTGGGCACTTGAAATAAAGAAATAGAACAAGGCACTCTTTTGTAAATTTTGACTGAAGTAGTCGAGTCACTTTTGTCAGAGCCATGGGGCAAATAGGTGAGATTTCCTTTTTATTCCCAGTGGGAGGGTTGAACATAAAATGTTATCATTCTGTTTTGGTAGGATTTTGATTTTCATGGTGACAATCATTTTACACCACCCAGATTTGTTAACCTCTCTTTGCACCTGGTTGTGGTTTTTTGGTACTGGAGGAAGAGGACAGGTTACTTTTTGTTATTATCCCCCCACCCTTATGTCTGAGGCATCTTTTTCAATAATCTTCTTACTACAACAAGCAGAAACATCACCCTGTACAACCTCTCCGTAGAGTGTGAACATCAATCCCCTCTTATTAAGCTGAAGCTAAAATGCTCATAGACAAACTGTTAAAAAGAAGAAAGCATCCACACTGTGGTGGAAGAGGTAAAGTGCAGTAATTGTCCAAACCTTTCAAGAAAGAATGTCTCAGTAGGGAGGGGAGGACCATTTTCCTTTCTGTGGCAAATTGCCAGAAGACTCCGGGAAACCTCAGTTCACCAATATATATTTCTTTTTAGGCACAAAATCACCTTCATTGCCCTTGATTCCTGTGATTTTTTTCCAAAGACACAGAGAAGAAGAAAATATCTTTCCCCGCCCAGCTTCCTACATATGCTATCCCTGTCTCACATTGCTGCTCTTTCTTCAGTGCTTTCAGAATCTATTTATTTGCAGTCTCCCAAAGAAAAAAAAGACACTTCCTGTCATGTCTACACAGCAACAGAAGAGAGAACTGGAGCATGTGTAGACATATAGGCTGGATTAATCTGATTAAATTCAGGCTTCTAAATTTAAGCTAGTCACCCAAAGCTCCTTTCTTACAGTAGACAGACATCTCATCAATATACAGTCAATGGAGCCAGAGGTGTAATTCATCTCATTCCAAAGTAGATGCCTAAAGTAGGTCACATGAATCACACCCTTAAGAGCCTATTTCTCCCCATTGACTACAGAAGGATCCTAGTATGACTAAATCATTTGTAGATACTGAAAACAACATTGATGGAAGCAACTTCTATCCATTGTACAATGCCCCTTCATGCCCTTGAATGCTTGCATGAGCAGCTCTTCATTCCTGACATCTCTGATGCTGTGGTTTTGCTGTAGTTACTCACCCCAGGAAAGTAGGGCAGATCCAGCTATGGAGACCAGGCTAAAGGCACAGGTCTCCCTGAGGGATCCTGAGGCAGCCTAGGAGAGCACTGCAGGCAGGACAGAGCAATGTGGGGAAAACAGTGCCCTAATGATATTTTTATCCTGATCTTGGATACAGTCCACCAGACAGGCCCATGTGGGACAGCATAGCTTTATAGATCAGTCCTCTGAAAACATCTTTTGGCAATCATAGATGACTAGACCCATGGAAGTCCTCAGTGATCATAATCATCATTATACCTGAAGTAACCAAGGAGCACAGAAAGAAGTTAACAACATGACTAAAGCACCAGAATATAGGAGCTCAGTTCTTTTTCTTTTCTATGCCACATCTTTGTGAATTTTTTGCAATTCATTCCCTCTGTGACTCCATTTCCCACCTGTAGCACTAAAATAATAATCTCTTTCTTCTCCCTCCTCAAGTTTCTCTCTTGGACCACCAGTGTTAGGTGACAGGGAATGAAGACATAAAATCATGGCCAAGTGAGTTGTTGATCTCTGGACTTGATACACAATTTCCAGTCCAAATAGCAATAAAAATAAGAGTCTACAGGCTGGGGAAGCATCTGAGCTTGGTTGGGAATGTGAAATGGATTGACTGGGTCATTTTGTTGGGGAAAAGGCCTGTTTCCTTTCTCAGACAGAAGATTCTTTAAATGACCTTTAGGGGAAAAAAAAAAAAAAGAAAAAAAAAAGAAAACAAAAAAGCAAAAACAAAATCCAAAACCCCAAACTTAAGCAAGGTAGCATGAGCTGTGAAATGCATACCAGTCTGCTCAGGTCTAACCAGATATCTTCCAAAGCAGAATCCACAAGTTAGACACGAGATTTCAATGCCTAGTGAAGATAATCTTTTAAAGAAAAGGAAGGAAATCTGTAACGGGCTGAACAAGTCAGTGCTTCTCACAGCTGCTTTCATGAATCCAGAAAGACAGTCCATGTATTATTTAAACCATCCAATTTATTGAACAGCTCAAACAAGTTCTCTCTACAGCAATCAGAGTTGACGAGAGCTCACAGAAAACTTTGCCAAACATTCTGCTTTCAGCCACTTTTGCTCCAGCCATAGGAATTTTTGCTCCCTTGCCTGGATCATTTGCATGAAGAAAGGTCTTTGCTCCTGTCACCTCTTTCCTGCCTCAGAGCAGAACCTCTGGTGATAGCAACACAGTCACCTGTGCTGCTTCAGAGAAATGTGTTGTAGAGCTTCATGGCCCCAGGCCAGCACCTTCATATGCAGTGATGACTGTACTGGCAACATCATAGCACGGATGTATCAGAGAGAGCAGGAAAAGATGAGCCTTTAATAACATCTATTCTGAGATCTGTTGGAACTGGAATAGCAGACGTTAGCTGGAAGGCAAGTGTTCCCATCCATGGGTTTGAAAAGAGAATTATGTTTAAAATCCTTTGCAATACCCAGCCAGCGGACTGCCCATCTGTAGTTCCTTGGGTATCAAAATGATGCCATAAAAGGAGGTAGAAGTCCACGTGCTTCCAAATAAAACCCACACAGGCAAGGCTCTAAGAAGCTGTGAAACTGGGAAGTAAACCAAACTTCCTCATCCTTCAAATAGTCTTGGATTTTCATTTTTCAGCCTGCACTTGGATGAAAGTTTGCATCTTCTGTTGAGGTATCCAAACAAGGTCTTTTTTCCGTTAGTAACAATCCTTTGCCTCTCCTGGATTTTCTCAAGTCTGAGTTATGAAGTGATGTGTTTATATTGGAAATCTGTGTGAGCAGATCTTCCCTAACTAGTAGGGAATTGGAGAGAAACAGCTGAACAAGTACATGCTCATACATGCACAGACACACTCACAATGGACCTAGCACAGATAGTTATAAATCTAATAAACTGGCAAGCACTGCAATCTTTATGCTGCCCATAAATAATTCACTGCCAAGGTGCTTGTAGGAACAGCACCTTCTGCATAGTCCATGGGAAATTCTAGCAGGTACCGAGCCCTGCTGCCTCCAGTTATTAATCCTCTTTATTGCCGCAGTGCCAAAGAGCCAACAGAGAATGAGCCCCCTTTGGGCTAAGCACTGCATAAACACAGACTCGAGTTTAAAAGGACTTTGGGAGGAGAAATCTCTGGTATAACTGTGTTAGCCCAGCCCCAGGACTGTCAAGATTCAAAATGTCTTTCCTCTCCAAGAAATACCAATAGCTTTTAGGCAAAATTATCTGCTTTGTGTTAGAAATAGACCCAAGCTGTTGAGTCTGGAGTCTGATAAGGACGTGAATGTCTCCAGCTCTAAAGGATTTGGATGAGTTGCGCTCATTAGAGTGGTTTCTTTATTGGGAGGAAGAAGTGGCGGAGAAGGGAGGAATGTTTTGCCCTTTCTTCTGGGAATGCTTTGTTTCAGAAAGGTAATTTGCCTACCAAAAGGTACATGTTCTCAAACAGAGGGACTGCCCCGAACTACAAGTATTCAGAAGTTCCATACCTGGTGGCTTTCCCACAGGCTGCTTCACTGAAGCATTTATGGGGAAGAACAGGGATCAGTTCCTGTGCCCCCTCAACCCTGAGTTGGTTTGCTACAAAGAACCAGGGAGGAGAAGCCATGGAGCAGGTACTTTCTACAGCAGCAATCACTGAAGTGAATGAGATTTGTTTCAAAGGGCAGCTGAGCAGCCATTAGACCATCACCAACCTTGACCAGTAGCCTAAGGGTAGAAGAATCTAAAAATACCCCATTATCTTGTGAACCAATCTGTCCCTTTCCATTAAGGTTTCTAAATATGCCCTGGTGGAGGCTGGTTTTTCAAAGGAGCATTGTTGAAAACATTCACTTTGAGGGGTCCCTTTTGCTTTACCCAGCAAAAAGCGGGTCAGGGAGGATTCAGCAGAGGTAGCTGTAATCTCTCCTGTACGACTCCCTCTACTGCATCTTAGAAATGGTGTTTCACTTGCCTTATCTGTAAAATAGAGGAGAGCTACAGGTCTAACAAAGCTCTCTGAGATCTTACAAAGCTCTCTGAGATCCACCAGTAAATGCTACTAGTCAGTGCTGATCAATATTATAGATTTTTTTTTTTTAAAATCCTGAATCATAGTCTTGTTTTTTCAAGGGGCATGACCTAGCTGATGGTGTCTGTATGGTTCCCTGAGCAAAGCCTCTTGCTATGACTTTCACTGGCCAC
>NW_010336205.1:0-20222 GCF_000700745.2 Antrostomus carolinensis | reverse complement strand
ACCTCATCATAGGCTAATAGAAGATTCCTGCTCATACTCCAATCTGCAAATCAGTCTGTCTACACTGATGGAACAGGCTGCTTGGACTGGTTTCATACCAGTTTTCAGAAGGTCATTAATACTTCTGAGCCTAAGCATGGAGATTGGACATACCTGAGGAGACGCCCCAGGATTCAGGGCTGGGAGCTTTTTTAAAAGGCAGTTTAAGAGCAATGCTGGTTCCCCACACAGCAACAGCTGTAAAGAGAAGGGGAGGTACTGGTAGAACCGGGCAGGGATGGAGTCACAGGAGCTGAGGTGGTCTCAATGCAAGGAATGGCTCCAGGCTGTGCCTTGAGTCTGACACTGGGGACAGTGGCTGTGGGCTGCAGCCACTGAGGTGAAATTCCCTGAAATTAGACATTTATACATACGTGTATAATATAATCTTGTAAGCCATAAAGCAAAGGTTGGCTCTACCTCTTCCAAGGTGGGTTTCCCAATAATGCCTTAAATGAAGTGTCTCAAATAAGGATTTAATTTAGACTCAATAAGGAGAGTTATTACTCTGTAATGAAACAGCGAGTAGTTATTGCAAACACATTTAGTGAGGTTTAACAGCCTCGTAATAGATACGTAGAAGCTGTGGCCTGGCTAGGAAAATTCAGTGAATACCTTCTTAATCTTATACAGGTATTTTCTCTTTTTTTCTCGATACACAATTACTATTTAATTATATTTGTATTAAGCAACAGCCATGGGTGGGAAAAGCCAACTAGTTCTCCAGCATTGGCTACTATTGTCACCTCTTCAAATGACTACCAGTAGTGTCACCTGGAGTTAAATTCAATGCTGCTGACCGCTCCATGGTCTACTAAATGTATTAAATTGAGGCTGACATTCGGAACTGGAGACCAGAGACCAGAGTAGGATCAGGTTTGGGGTGCAGGATGCTGATATTTCATGAGCTGCTTAGAGAGATTTCTAGCCAGAAATATTATGTCTGCACCACCTTCAGTGAGGACCTGATTCTCTTTTGATCACAATAGGATCACCTATTTTGTGGTATGAGGTGGTGTTCAGATTTGAGGACCCTGTGCATCCAAGAAAAATAAAATCAGGCTTGGTTTGGGGCAAGGCGGCTCCCCCAGGACCAAGGAGGCAACAGCATTTGAGAGAGACACGGTTCCTCTCCCTGTGCTCAGACACCCACCCCTGGAGCTCACTAGATTAGTTCTCTCCTCTCTCTGAACATGAACACAGAAAGCCTCTGGGCTTCTGCCAGAACAGGTCCCCAAGAGCCCTGCTTTAGTCTGCTCCTGTTATTTGCAGAAGTTTCTACCACAGAATTGCCCCCCTCCAAAACCTCCTACCTGCCCATTAGGCATTAACCTCAACTAGATGATCTCAACCCAGGGCAAAACAAGAGGCTCAGGCTTAAAGGCAGCAAATACAATAGAGGATGAAGGTAAAAAGCAGAATCGATGACTTTTTAAGAGAAAAACTACAATCACACCCCATGCTGTCACAAAATAAAAGCCATGTCCCAGCTAACAGAGGAGAGAATCACACTTTCTTTCCACCAGCCAATGACTTAAATTGATCTAATGTAGGAAGTTATCCTGGCTAATCCTAATTTTATAGGGTTTAATGGCCATCACTTAGCTGTGATCACACTTTACCCAGTGTGTGAAAGAGACATAGCTCGAGTTAGGATGGATGTGAAGGCAAGTGAGAGATTATCTGCTTTACAGCTGTGGAAAATGAGGCAGAAAAGGTGGGTGGAGGGGAATAAACCCACCCTGATTGAGTAAGGCAGTTCCTTAGCACGTCACAAACTGCATGAACGGATCCTGAGCAATTACAGAGATCTCTGCTCTGTATTGGTTTTAAAGATTACTCTCCCTGTAATCTGTCTTTTAGGATCTAAATGGCCCGTGACAAAAGGCCTCTGATTAAGTGCTTCTTTTGCTTTGTTACACTTCTGGGTGAAACTGGTGCTCCTGAAAATAAAATAACTGAACAAAGATGAAGAGGAGAGACAGCTGATTGCAGACTCCCAGTGCAGGAGGCTCTTCAGTGTCAGGTCCAAATTTGTTAGAATTTTAGCCACAATTCTTTCTAGGTCAAACATAACATTCTACTCAACCAGAAATAAAACATTTAATTTTAGGGTTTATAAAACTTATTGTAGATCTATAAAACACCTATGTAAAAAATCACTTAGCTACTTTTTTCTACTTTGAGGAAAACTTTTCAGGTACTTTAAAACAGAACCTATTCACCAAAACATACAAAGCTGCAAAATTATTTGGCTGACCTATGCCTGCAATTCAACAAAAAATGCTCATGAGCAAATCTATCCAACTTCACTGTCAAAGGAAAGTAAGCTTTATGTTTAAGTTTCTTTTTCCAGTGGGATTTTACAATGCTGAGAAGATTTTTTTTTTCTAATTTTCTTTCAAAATTATACAAAAAAAGTAGGTTTATAAGGACCGCAGTGGCTGCAGGGGGAACAAGCAAATTAACTTATTAAAACCAAAACCAACAAACATAGCAACATTGCCTGCACCTGGGGAAAGCAAAGTTGATCGAACAGCAAAGTGCACAGGCAGACCATCTCCTTTCCCTTTAGCAATCCAAGTACTGGCTGTTATATCAGTGAAGACGTGCTTTAGCCTTTACAACTTGTACCGATCCACAGCCGTTTAGCAATACAGGACACACACAACTTCAGCTTCTAGCTCTGCTTTTTGCTTTCCCTTAGGACAGGTGAAACGATGCATTACACAAATATAGTACAAGCAAGTGGCATCTCTGCTGAACAAGGCGGATGATGCTTGCTGGGCACATGCATGGCTGGAAGGCTAAGTCCTGAAGTGATGAAGGATGCCTGCGTGGAAGAGTCTGGGAGGGGAAATCCTCTTTCCACTGATCGTTCTCCAGTAGAGAGGAGAGGCTTTTTTTTACATGTCATCTAAACTGCATACAAAATAGTGTTGCCACAGGGTAGAAGATAACAAGCTTGAATGTCTCTCAGGACTCTGTTTTTGAGAGGGCTTGTCGGGAAATTGGCAACAGAGGAGAACAAGCAGAGGGAGTGAAGTCCCAGAGACCATGTCCACGGCACCATGCACTTGAGCTGGCAAGGAGGTAAACATCACTGTGGTTTGTCAGAAGCAAGAGCTGGGATAAAATCCTCAGCTTGGTGAGCAAGGCAATGCCTGTCACATACAGCAGAACAAATTAGTGTTTCTCTTTGCCACTGAAAAAGTTATTTCTAACTGCCAGGTCACCAAGCAGAGGGAACCTGGGTCATAAAGCGTTGCTGGTACAACTGCACACAAGGTAATCTAGAGAAGAGGTCTTTCACTGCCTGGGAGAATTGTTTCTCCTTCATCTCAGAGGGAAATTTTCACAAGCCCTGGATCCATTAGCAATCTAAGTATACATCTGGTTTTCATGGGTCCACCCAGTTCTCATCCAGGGAACTGAATGTAAATTTTGGCTATTGAGGTGTTCAGTGTTTGAGCTATTTGTTTCTTCCAACTGGCTCCTGAATTAAACAGCCATACTGGGAAGCCAGAAGCATCCCAGTGAGCAACTAGCCAAGACCCTGTACCTGTAAACCTGATGGGCTGAATTCTGCTCTTCTTTGCCCTCCTAAATGTACACCCTGAAAAGGTCAGGGAAGTCACTTCACTCCATTAATTCAGGATTAACAGGCAAAAGCAGAGGAATATCTACAAGACATCTGTGTTTTTCAAGCTTGTACATTGCTGTTCCAATGGAGAAAATAAGTTAATTTTCTCCCAGCCCCAGAGACCTGAAGACACAACAATGTCCCTACAGATGTCAGAACAACTCTCTCCTTCAAATCTCCATGAGATCTAAAACAGCTGCTTTATTATTCCTTAAAACAAAAGGGCAGTTGGTGTTCCAGATGTTTTAGCTTGCAACTGAATGATATCTTTCTTGTCTCCCCCCAGCATCGATCCCCATGCTTGCTTTTGCAATTCTGTGGTCTAATTTACAAGAGCAAATCACATGAGCACAACCTTTTGCCTTTCACCTCTGCCCTATCCCAGCCCTATCACTCATTAGGTATACAACAACATTCAAAGGAGATATGCCATGGAGAGAAGCAGGAGATAGCTGAAGTTCCTGCTTTTAGGGCACAGGGGCTGTGGATAATTCTTGAATGGGGCAGATTAATAGAGCAGGAGGAAATCTGTAGGTTTAACGATTCAGCTCCTTTCCTATCAGCCCTTGAACAAAGAGCAAAAGAGACACAATTTGCCTAGGAAATAAGGCAAGTCAATAAAGTAGGATATGCATTTGTTTGATAAACTCCTCACTCAGCTCCTCAATGTTTGTTCTATAAGGAGAGCATAAATGTGTTTTACCCACCAAAAAGAAACATTTCCAAAGCTCACCATCAGAAAGGTGTGGTAGACAGAAGGAGAAGGAAAGTGTGAGAGGAGAATGAGGAACTGAGTTACCCAAATTGAGCCTGCAGAGCCACATTTCATGAGTTACCTTCTGCAAGATGTCCAAGCCCAACTTGCCCTACTTGCCCTGGGAGACTGTACCACAAACCTATGGACACTGCAGTCACCAGCACCCTGGGCTGGGGCATTGCAGCCCTTTGATCCCAGCTCCACTGTAGCAAATGCTTGGGGAGGGCTGAATCGTCACTTCTTCCAATGTACAAACATCTTCGACTGCACCTCTGGGGAGAGAGGAAATTGTCAGCAAAGTAAATTGCTTTTTGGATTGCTTTTTGTCCCATTGTGAGAGCTTCGCTTTAGGAGCTATCAAGGGAAGGGTGGTGACAACCCCACATCCCAGAGGCTGCTGCAGGGGCACGATATATTAATAAACCAATTCCTTGCAGCTGAGGCAAGAGTACAGAGCAGCCACTGCTTCTTCAGAAGACTATAGTTTTCTGCTGGAGGGATGGGAAGAGAAAGACCTATTTTATACCTAAATAATAAAAATAATAAAGGGAGATAGATAAATAAATAAATAAGTAAATGCAGCTTGATAAATACATTATTAGCTGTAGTAGGAGCAACTACACGAAGAATGGGAAGTGACAGCTGCAGGCCCCAGATAGCCAAGGCACAAAAGGGGAGTTTTAGACAAATGTTCTTCAGATAATGGGTTTGTTTCTTGTCTAGTTTCGGGAGGGAGGTGGGAGATACACGAAGCATTTGCAGGCTGTGCTGCACGTAGGGAGCAGAGATGCTGCCGTACCAACCTTCTGCAGGATTAATATAGCTTTTTTTCTTCTTTTTCTTCCCTGGTGCATCTGACTTCATATTTTTTTAAAGCAATGTGGGTTTCACTGTCCCCACCCTCTCTGCACAGAGCTGTTCCCATAAAGAGGGGGAAAAGAGGGTCTTGGGGTTAGTTTCTTTATAAGCATGTCTGTTACAGGATAGGGAGCTCAGATTAATAAAATCACGGGGTGACCTCTGGAAATGGGATCACAGGCTCTGGGAGTGTCTGTGCTGGGAGGTGCAATGGAAAGTTGATGGCAATAGCCCAACAGAGACATCCAGAGTCTGCTATCAGGAGGTCCCTTCCTCCAGCTATATCAGGTCCTTGCAGAAGTCAGGTCTGCCCAGAAATGTCTCATTCACCAGGCAAATGTTTGCTTTCCCTGGGTCAGCCTCCCCAGTATATCAAATCCTCTCTCCTTTTAGCAGAACCCAAGTCTGTTGCCTGAAGCAATGCGTTTCAGTACAGCAGCCTTACAGCCCCAGTGAGCAAAACCAGCATCTCTTCCACCATGACTGGAGCCCTGTGTAGCCTGATCTTAAACTTGGGTGCTGTTTGACTAGGACACAGACATGAAGCAGCTTAATGGGGATCATGGGGGATCTTTCTGCTCCAGACCTTGTGCCAAATATTCAAGCTATGGTTGCTGGGAGCTCACTATAACCTCTTGCCTCAATGCTTCTCCCACTAAGGATGAACTATGGACAAAGCAAAGCAAATCACCTCCAGTTTTTTCATTTTTTTCTACTGATCAGCTCTATCCATGCCACTAAAACTGGGGTTCAGAGCCCTACCTGTTGCCCTTTTCCTGTGAGGCGTGCACCTTCTGCTGCTTTAACCCATGGCAGTTTTCCAGTCACACAGTAATGAAAGCCTTTGGCCATTTCAGGAGCAGAGGAAAGTGTAGGTGATGGAAGGTGGAGGGAGAATGACTCCCCCGTATAGCAGTGCGCTCCATAATAACAGTGTGAGAACCAGTTGCAATTTGCTGGTGATGATGACACTGAGGTCAGACAAGCTGTATTGTAATTTACGTCCAGGAAAATGTAACCAGACATGACCAGACAACGAAGGATCACTCTTCCAGTTATTATGAACAAAGAGCATGCAGAGGGAAATCATAGAGGCCTCTCTACAAGACCCCTCTGCCTTCAGCTTAGCTCCATCTCAGCCTAATTACACGGCCTGGTTTGCATTAGCATTGTCTACTGGCTCTCCCATGTCCCCTTCTCGCTGCATGTCATTCAGAGCAATTAGCACAGGTTGCACAACCATACTAGGGATTCCCCGAGGGCATCTATAAACTTTCCTCTCAAAATATGATCAGTCCAGCCTGAGGCAACACCCAGGAGGGAAGATTTCAGCCTGAGTGGTTAGAATTTGCAAAAGTTGTAGGCAACAGAAAGTGGGGTCTAATAATAGGAAATGTTAGGCAGCCTTAATAGAAAGCACATTACAAAGCCTGTGCTCTGCATATAATGTATCGTCTCCAAGTTAATTGCTCATCAGTTCAGTACATGAACAAAGACTGATGCTGTGACTGTGCAAGTGGCAGGGCTCATTCCACCGTGGGTTTCTTGCTGCTAAAAAAAGGCTCACACTGAATACCATCCCCTGCCTGTCCATGACAGCAGTGTGTCTAGAACAGCCTCCTACAAAACCAGGTGGCCCTCCTGGACCTAAGGAGCTGGGGGTCTGTCACCCTGCAATAGCTCTTCTCTCTCCTGCCAACAAACATGTCCAGCTGAAGCAGAGTTACTGCAATGTCTCCTCGTTTTGCCCCCTTCTCCAGCCTCAGGAAGGCTTACAGGCAGCTCTTTGGTAATTGCAGCTCCTGCCTGGTGTTTCGAAACCCTGACAGTTTTGCCCTGCCAGTGCAGTGTTATTAGAACAAGGAGTGAGGCTGGGGACAGGGAGCATCCTGCAGTTAGGATGCGCCCAGGGGACCAGACACAAACCCAGCAGTGTCTCTGCCTGTGTGTGGGAATACGTGCAGATCTGAAGCTGGAGGTCTGATGGACTGTGAGGGAAGAGGAGTTAGCAGGTGGGATGGGTAAGGGTTGGAGGGTAATAAAACAGGACTGCGAGGGGGTCATAGAAATTACAGGCTAACCACAGATACACTTGGTTATTCATTTCTTACAGGAATCTAGATTCATCCCATCTGAAGACAGGTGGGACAGATTCATCCTACACAGTCTGAAGGTGCTATCTGGAAATATGTTGTTATAACCAGATGAGAGTTCAGACCAGATTTACAGACCATTGAAAGCAGAGAGAAGAATGCTCCTCATGGTATCATTAATTGATTTGTAAGATTTTGCTTTTCCATCCCTTTTTCTATTCCTGTGTGAGCAAGGCTCTGCTTATCTGTCTTGAAATGTTCCTACAGGGTCCTGCATTGGTTCCTCACTACCACCTTTCCCCCACAGCTGAGCCCACAGAAACTAGGGTAGGAAGGGGAGAGAAGGGGGAGAAGAATTGTTCAGTTATTGTATTATGAGAGATGGATAGTGGGTCTATGGTCCTTCATATCCAGGAGAGGTCAGTCCACACCACTAAGTGGAGCATCACTTCTTGAGCATGCCCTGCCATCTCAGGAATGGTTGTTCCTAAGATGGCGGTAGAATCTCCTGCATGGTTGTGGCACAGCTGGAAATGAGATCACCTGCCTCCCAGGTAGTGCCAACATTCAGCCTATCCCACTCTTGTGCACAAACAGCACATGGAAAAGGGCGACTCAGTCCCAGGGCTCAGTGCTGCCTCATTGGGACAGCAGCATGAAGGGGACACATTGCAGGGAGATGTCCAGTGCCCAGAATTGATCCTCACATCACCTATGCAGATATGGATTGCTGGGCCTGGGTCCAAAGATCCAAACCGTGGTATCCACAGTCCATGAGATCTCATAGAGCACTGTATCAAGAGTTATTTTCTCCTTTACCCACAAAGACATACTTTTTCACTGCTGGGTGTAAACACAACAACCCCATCTGGGAGGTTTTTCCAACACACTGGGAAGTCCACAGCCATCCATCCTAGGCAGCACTAACATCCCTTCTGCAACTGTTTCTGACTGATCCCTGGGGCTGTCCAGAATATCTTTGCCAGTTAGAAGGGTATATACACACATCTCCTAAATATGTGTGCATGGATTTTGGTGGGCAAGAGCAGAAACCTGATGTTTACTAGGCAGAGACAGTAAGGTCAGCATCTTGCAACTAGCCTGATGTATCTCTAAGTCTGCACCAAGCCTTTGGCCACACATGGCATTGAAGACTGAGTTTGCACAGCTTGCTAAGCATCCTATTAGCATCCCAGTCTGTCCCTGCTGGAACAGAGCTCCTTGCTGCTTGGCTGGGCAACACTTTCTGAAGTAGCCTTAAGGGTTGTCCATAAGAAATGCCCAAAATCTAGTATTCCCAATCGCATGAATGACTGGTCTCACCTGGAATCATACGGCAGGAGGCGTAATGAAGTGTTGCTCTCTGGCAGCAAATAGGTCTAGACAGATCACCAGGCTGTTTCTAAATGGCAGAGAATGAATGGCCAGAGGTGAAAATTGTCTGCTCTCACGAGTCCACGGTTTGTAATAGTCTCACTGCCCAGGAAGGTAGTGTAAGTTATCCCATGGCAAAAGATATTCTAATTTGTCTTTGGCTCAGCCTGTGAGTCTGTAATCAGTGCTGCTAATCTTTAATAAAAGGGGTTCACAGGAGCCTTTGTTTATAATGACATGGTGGGTGATAGCTCTTTCTTGTTATAATCCCCTCTCAGAAAACATCTGATGGGGAAAATGTCTCCCTTGACAGTTCGCTTAAATTTTCATTTGCCAAAACACTGAATAAACTTCTTGTTTGTCTAATGGAACTAGAAGGAATTGTGACACTTTTATTGTTTGTTTACTTCCTCAGTGGGGCACCAGCTAAATTGAAGATGTCATCACACAGCAATGAGAATCAAGCCTCTTAATTTAACTGATTGGTTTGCAAACAAGGATCGCCAAAGCACCACTCAGCAACAGAGGCTTTACAGTGACCACCAACTGAAACACATCAGTGAACTACAAGCAGCAGAAGCAATGCAATGGGGAGGTAATCCCAGAAAAGCTGCTTCTTTTACAAGGTATTGCAGACAAGCACCGGTCAAACGACATCTGTAAAACCAGTAGTGAGAAGACAAAGCAAGCAATACATTTTCCTATAAATCCTACATAATTAGCAGCTGCCGCTGGATTAATGCTAGCATTAATTCTGAAGGGGGGTGGGGGGTGGATTTCTTGCCTGGGTTCCCTCTATTATTCACCCTTTTTATGCTTAAAATCAGGAGAAGACTTACTCTCACTTTACACTGCACTAAGCAAGAAGGCAGCACTCAGGATGCAGATGGAGGAGCAGTCCCCCACGGATCGGTGAGATTTTCAGACAGATCAAATGTTGAGCTTCAGGTAATTGGCAGAGATCCTTTAATGTCTGAGTTTAACACTCACCTACTAGAAGAGAACACAATTAGGCAATGAGATGTGGAAGAGTCTGAAGTGCCAAGTATAATAATTCACCTGCAGTACGCTGTTCAGCAGAAAGCTGAAGGCTGAGAGCTGTCAATTACACCAGGGGTGAATTAATACAACCAAATTCATGCACTGAAGCATCTTATTATTGCTATGATCACATTTTATTATGAAGCAGTTTGGGTGAGGGTATTTTTTTTTAATTTATTTATCTATGTTAATTTTGTACAGAGGCAAATAAGTTATGAGTTGGGAATTGTATTAATTTCACTGCTTGGAAATATTTTAATAGCTGATTAGGTCGTTTGCTAGTTGTTGCTTTTTTTTCTTTCTCTTTTTTCTGCTCATTATAAAATTAGGTTTTTGTATTACAAACACCGTGGAGTAGCAAACCATAACCCCTCTTGGTTCTCATCCCACACAAAATTTACCATCACCCCCTAAACTCAAATTCCTGACCATACATTTCCTTGCTTCCCCCATGTGTATTTTAAGGGCTGGCCTCTACAGTCCAAACAGAAGTCTATTTTACAGTCTGGAGGGAGGTCTCCCCATCCTCCCCAAGGCAAATAAACTGCATTTCAGTCTTACAGCAAGCACGAGGGGAGTCAGCGATCAGAATCCACAATCAAGGAAAATCGTAATTCAGACACATCCAGCAAATAACGTCACAAACTGAGGGCACGATTGCACTGTGCCATCCCAGCCTACCCTCAGCAACGCTGCTCTTTGTAGACCAGGTAAGCTGGAAGGGAACCACGCATTTAAGGGAAGCCACTGAAGTGCTTCTAGGTCATGGTATCTATCCTGGGCTCACACCCAGAGGAAAGTCACCAGTTTCTGGTGCACATTTGGGACTGGTAGCAAGTTGTCCCTTCACAGGACACCAAATGAAGCCAAGGACCATGTAGGTAGCTTGGACATTCCACAGGAGACTGTGGGCAGGTGGCTGATACCATACACTCACTCTTACCATGAATGATGCTCCCAGGGTCCACAGTCAGTGCACAGATCCAATCTCCATGGATGAGGAGAGGAAAAAGGCAGGGTTGGGAAAGGAAGAAATAATCCCTGTGGCCACTCCTGTTTCCTTACAAAACTATGCAAAGAAACAAAAATATTAAAAAACCCAGCTGCCCTGAGATGATAGTGAGAGAGGTTTTGCCCATCCCATTCAAAGGAAGAGAGATGTCTGAATATTTGTGACTTTTACAATTTACCCTGAAAATCTCAGACAATCTAGAGACATTAATTAGTTCTTCATCTTGAGAGTACAGTGCTCTGTACTGTACTCTCAAGTACAGGATTCTCCTCCTCCACCACATGGCATGGGTGATGTGAGTTTTGTGGTCTCAGGCCCTGGTAGATATTTATCCCTGGTAGAGCAGGAGTGTCTGCAGAAGACAGCCACAGAACCTGCCTCGGGCAGGTCGCTCAGCCCCCAGCTGGCTCTGCCTTTCCTGACACAAGCTCTGAAAAAGAAAAGCCTTTAAGTGCCCCAAAGTGAAAGGAAAGGATACTCCATTGCCTTGACCACAAATATTTCAGGCTCAACAACTCTAGCTGCCAACATCAGGAGCTCAGAAACTTGGAGGAATCCTACAGTAACATTTTTCTTTGGCTTAATTACTGAAATAGACAAATTGGAAATTGGCCTATCATGAAGATAAATAGCAATAAAAAAAATGCAGTTGAGAAAAGTGTTCCTGCTAAATTATAATTAACCACCCACCAGCAGCTACCTGACAGAGGTGAGAGGGGAGGCTGTGAGCAGCCCCTCGGATGGGCCGGCAGCGGTTCCCGTGATGCTCCTCGTTACTGCACCTCTGGGGCACTTAATGCCCCATTTTGCTTTCAGTGTAATTATAAAAGGCCACTTACATTTGCCACCCCCCTTCTTTGTCTCCCCACCCCAAGATCTCTAATAGCCTAAATTATCAGCAAATTGCCTATTTGATAAGGGCAAGCCATTTTGCATTGAGAGCTGAACTATTTCCCACTTCTGGGGGATAATATTAGGCAAATAACAAGCATCATTCTTTTGACATGTACAATTATTTGCCAAGTGTATGTTTGAATAGCCTGCTCCTTTGTGTGACAGGGTCCGTTCCCCATTAGCATACTTGACAGATGAATATGCTGGGTCCTTGTGGAAAACCTGGCAGTAACCATGGTGATTGGGAGACAATGTTTTGAGTGAGGGATGTATTATCAATTTCAACTGGAAGTAAAAAAAGTGTATCGCTAACGAGCTGATCTGCAATCCAGGAGAAATACATTGTTCCCAGGTAATTAAGCCAATCTTGGTACTAGTTTTAAACTCACATAAATTAGAGGCAGAGGTGTCTACCTATTTTGCTGTTTCGCTGGTTCCCAGTGGAGGTTTTACTCCTTGATTTTTAATTAAAGTTCTCTTTGAAAGAACTGAAACGTGGTTTTCTTCATGCTATGACGTTCTGGGGGCCCCAGGGCAAAGTGGATGACAGGACACCCTCTGTCCCTGGGTGTGTTAAGGAGGGCTGAGCAGCCAGACTTGAGAAACAAAGCTCCCAGGATAGGCTCTCTCTTGACCATCATCTTTTGGGTTTATTCTGAACTTACTTTTTGGAGCTGTGAAAGGAGACATTGCCTTCGTCACTCTAGTGAAAGCAGGCAGATTGGCAGCAGCTGTAGAGATCTCTCCTGACCTTGCTGAATCAAAGCCTTTGAACTCCAGGTCTTCCAGCTCTGGACCGTGCCACCGCTGTCCCCTTTGAGAAGAAGAGACCGATTGATCCCCTGGAGAATCCCACCGAATGCCTTCGAAATATTGGTTGCAAGGTCCTCCCCGAGCAAAATGACACTTCTCCTGCAACTAGTGGGGCAACCCCCTTCCAGGGACAAAAAGAGACAAAGGAGAAGAGGGGACCATTTGCTTTTGCCGACTGCAGAGCCTTGTTCCTACCTTGTGGATGAGATTTAATCTCTAGAGTCACTCCCACATTTGCACTGGGTCCCAGCCTCTCCTGTGCACACAGATTTCCCAGTTGACCTCCTAGGGGGAGAGGCAGACAGACACCACCACCCACTTACACTTACCTGGTGCATCTAAAGAGACAGCACCAAATCCATCACAGGGAGGAGAAACATCCTTATGCCTTCATTTGATTAGAGAGGCTGCTCACATGCCTCTCCCCCTTGCGAGGGAGACTAAATAACCTGCGCATAGCAATGTTTTTCCTCCAATCTTGCCATTTAAATCTATACAGAATAGGTGAAAAGCATCTCCATTTTGTCCTGGTAGTTATTTTGCATCAGTTTTGCCTGGGGATAGACTGACATAAAACCCAGGCAGGGAAGAACAAGACCAGCTTTTCCTTCGTGCTTTGCTAATAAAACTGAGCAACCTGTTTGAAACCATTGCCTAGTCCCGCTCCAAATGCCCTGAATTCCCGTAACACATCACCCCACTTTACTGAAAAAAGGCAGATTATAGAAACAAGGTTATTATTAGCAGTTTGATCAGGAACATATTCTCTACAGTCCTTCATTAGAAAGAACGTCCCTGCCTTTTTAGACAGAAATTTGCTCTCATTTCCCACACACCTGGTGCTCTCTTGCTTTTATTATTGTAAAATATCAACTTGGAAAATGCTGAGTCAGGTGCCTGAGCTCAGAGAAGGTGATTTTTACTGGAATAATGAACCCTACTGCCTTTCAGGACTTTTTTCCTTTGCCTTTTCCCTGTTTCTGGGTATTTTTCAAGCAAATGTTTGTTTTCTTCCCCCTAGCCTCTA
This sequence comes from Antrostomus carolinensis, assembly GCF_000700745.2. Lineage (NCBI taxonomy): Eukaryota > Metazoa > Chordata > Aves > Caprimulgiformes > Caprimulgidae > Antrostomus > Antrostomus carolinensis. The sequence continues at coordinate 6,671 of NW_010336205.1, read as the reverse complement.
TCTTCATCACTCTCCCTGTTTTGGACTTTGGCAGGTTGAGAGCTACAATTAGAGCCAGTGTTTATAGTGCTGGCCATATGGCTCGCAATGCAAAACAGCAGCTGCATGGGAATCTCAAAACGAGACCTCCTCAAGGTCACCGTGCACGTGGAAGCATGTGCCCACCCAGGTGAGACACGCAAGCTTGTCGCTGGTCGATCTATTATCATGCACGTACCCATCGAGTGCCTCTGCTGCAAACTAATGCCAGAGCAGCTGCAGAGCACTAATCATGTCACAAAGGCTTTGCACAACGTTGGAGCTGGGAACGTCGGGGGCTTCTGCCTCCTCTTCGAGAGACCAGCTGCAAATTCCTGCAAGATTGCAGCACTGCAGAGTAATTTCTGTCATCATAGCACCTGTGTGGCTCCCAAAGCTTCCAGCCAGCCTAGGTGAGCTTGGCTATTTTGAGTTGCAAGTATTTCTAGGTTTTTTAGGGGAAAGAAAGGAAAATAAGGTAGGAGCTGGGCTGCATATGGTGCCTTAAATGCAAGGTCTAGGCCAGCACTGGGACTGAGATTTTCCTTTTATCAGAGAGTCGTATAGAGGTAGTCTGGCTCCCTGCGAGAGCAAAGAGCCTGGGTATCACTCATGGAAAGCCACACAAGCAGGGGCTCTCAGGGCAGTAAGCACCTTGTTCTCCTGAATCAGGCAGATTTCTACCCATTTTGTTACTGCAGTGACACTCTCCTTCACAACCCAAAGATAACTGACAACATGGTAAGTATTCTGTCCCTTTGCCTGAGCCATAGTCTCAGCTGTGCTGCTCACAAAAACACAGCAAAAAATCCCATCACTGCAATAACAAATGCATTACACCCATGTCTAAAAAGCAGAGCTTTGTCCAAGACTTTTTTTTTTTTTTTTTTTTTTTTTTTTTTTAGGGGAGGAGAGTGTTTAAATCACTTATTTTCTGTAGAAATAGCCCTGTAAAAAGCAACCTGGACATCTTCTGCACCCAGCTGCTTTTCAGGAAACCTACTGCCAAGCTGACCAAGCCAGGATTTCCTCCGGGTCTCTCATGACATTAGCAGATATGCTTTTAAAGATGTCACATTCATAAAAGAGCAAGAATGTGACCTGACTGAAGCAGGCATTTCCCAGGCTGTTTATCACCCTCCGATAAATGAATGAGAGCATTTAATGCTTACAGGCTCTAACTAGACCAGAAGGGCACTCTCTGGGACTGTGCCAACTGCCCTGCTCTTCTCAGAGAGCATAAAATTGCATGTCCCAGGGACTAACACATGGGCCACTGAGCAGCTCATCATCCTGAAGGAAGCCAGGAAGATTTACACATCGCATGGCATGGCCCATCTCTGAAATGCATCCGTTGCTGCATTTCCAGGGTATCCCTCTTTAACAGTATGTGGCAACACCACACAGCAGTTCAACACAGGGAGGAAGGAAGGCTGCCACAGTTGTCTAAAACTGCCAGGAGAAATTAGCCCAATGCTAGCCTTTTCACAGGACAAAGCCTCCCAGCCCTCACCAGTCTGACTGTCATGAGTGATTTAGGACCTGAGGCTCTAGTACTTGCCTAAAAACCAGGAAGCAAGATCTCTTCTGCCTGTGTTAAGAAAATTGCCCCCGCCCCCCCCAAAATAAATGTACTATATATGAAGGGGTGGGAGAGGTTTCCCAGCTGAGCACTTCATTCCCAATCTTATTATCTGTAGTAACATGTTCAGTCTTCATGTAGTGCTCACAAAAAGTAACAGGTAGGGTTTTTTGGAAAGAAGATGGCATGTATAAAATTTCTCATAATATTATGTGAAAAGTTTTATCAATGGGTCTTCAGAATTCTAAAGGAGATAAAAAGTGCCTGAAACTAGAATAATTAAGGTATGTAATAGAAATGTTAAGTGAGAGAACAAGAAGAACAAAAATAATATCTTGCATTACCTTGTGACGTCCCAATGCCCGGTCACAAAAAAAAAGGCACTTGGTGGCTGTGAAAGAGAAAGGCAGAGGAAGTGATGGGGTAGAAGCCTTTTCTGGGATCAGATATGTTCCCTCCTGTGTAGACAGAATGCTGAAACCATGGAATCTTCCTGTGAGTCTTTAACAGCGCCTAATTTAGGCTTTACACTATGTATTGCAATGCACATGGCTGCAGAGAGCAATTGAAAACATCTTAATGAGGTACTTGGGCTCCTTATATAGTCCATGAAGAGAGCTGGTGACTGACAAACAGCTGAGAAAGCCTGGGAGCGATCAGAGCGGCTCTGCTCTCTAGAAAACACAAAGCACAGCACAGTATGAACTTTCTCCCTTCAGGCAGGAAATAATTGCCTACCTTCCCAAACCAGGGCACTTCTGTGCTTACATGTCACTGGATTGAGTTTTAAGCTGAGAAAAGCATAATATAGGAATTAGCCGTCTTCAGAGTTTATCAGTGTGGCTTCTGGGTTGCTCTTTGGGGTGTAAATAGCCCCTTGCATTTTGCTGACCAGCCTCACCCATGCAAGACTCTGAGGAACTGCTTGTTAGAGAGAAAACCCAAATCTGATGATGAATTCAAGGTTCTGTGGCCAGAGTTGTTTGGGGCCTCACTGGGACCTGCATGTCTGTGCTCCGAGACTGACAAACTGGGTGGTGAGGGGAAGAAACAACCAACCTTATTTCCTCCTGTGATAACCCCACCTGGGCGAGGTGCTGACCTGGGCTGTCTCCAGCAGTGGAGACACCATTAGGGACTTCCTGATGTTCCCCACCATGAGGCAGGGGCTAGTGGTGCTGCCCAGGTCGGTGAGGTGCCCAGCCAGAGTCGTGTTCCATACACAGGTTTTCCTGGGCTGCAGCAGCCAACTATTTCCAGAGAGATCCAGAATGAGCATTACTGTTAGACATAGGCCTAAAGACACATTAAAACATAATGAAGTGTCTTAATCACCCTTTACAAGCTAAATTTATCACAGGGAACCCTGTAAAATGAAAGTGAAAGAGCAGTTCCACATTGACACTTACCCAAGATGGATTGAGAGATATTATTTGTTGTTAATGAATGGCACATTCATTACCGTCTCATCCCCATGAATGAAATTTGTGGGGATGTGGAGCAAAGGCCCTGGGCTGCACAGAAAACATTTTGCAATCAGCTCACGGCACCTGTTTAAACTGCCTGGAAGCTTGGTTACGCTGATGTTCTAATGCCCAGACACGGGCATGTCTGCCTCAAAATCCTCTGCTAACCTGCGGCTCAATAGCTTTCTGGCCCCTCCAGGTTCAATTGACTCCATCAACAGGATTTTCCTTCACAGGGCCCAGGGGAAGAGCACAATTTCTGCAGCTTCTTTAATGCAGCCAAGACATCTCTGCCTAAGTGGTATCTTCCCCTGTATAATTAAATATTTGGCAGTGGCTAAATATTCAGGGTAAGTACCCCAGATACATGATGGCTGCTGAGCTGCTGAGGTCCCAACAATACTGTAGGTAGGAAGTACCTGCAAAGTTGTTGCCCCTATCTGTGTGCATCCCCATCAGATGATGCAAAGCAGTGGGGACTTCTGGACTGTCCCCATCTCCCTGCATCCCCCTTCAGAGCTCTCACCCCTCCAAACCTGCACTATTCATTGTAGCCAAAGTAGACATCTTGTAGGATCACTCTCTCCCACAGACTGACTGCTTGGGCATAGCCCAATCCTGCTTTCAATACTGCCCTGAAGAGTGAGGGTTTGATGAACACACTGAGAGGTCAGATGGACCACACCTAGCTGGGCTCCGTTACAGACCTTTTTTCTGTTCAGCACATGTGGTCAACAATCTTTGTCCTTTAGATGTGTCCTGGATGCACTGCTTTCCTTTCGCCTTAATGACAGCAACGCTGCACATGGTGAATGCAGAAAAATCCATAGATAAGGCAGAAGGGCTCTTTGCTTAGATCCACTTGAAGTCTCTGAGGGCCTTGAGGCTGGGAGAGCACCCAGCTGTCTCTCCAGCTGAGCAGAAGCCTTTGCATCTGACTCTCACCAAAGGCATGTCTAGTGGGCAAACCAATGCAAGCTCCTCTAAACACAGCAACCGTGAGTTTAAATAACTGGCTCTCAAGCCCAGATCCACCAGGCATCTCATATTCTCCTGTTCCCATCTCAGGCATGTCCTTTCTGCATGCCTTTCTACCTCTCTGACCATAAATTTAAGCCGATGTGCTCTAAGACACCAGATCTCTGCTCTTTGCCTGCTCTAGCCCCGGCCACTGCAAAGCTGAACTTCACAGGGCCAATTTCTGCACAAAGCAGCAGGGGCAGGATGAACTCTCAAAGGGTAAATGTTTCAGGACTGTTCCAATGGACATTATAGGAAACCTCAAAGCACAGCTGGAAAGGTTCAGCTCCCTGCTTTACCACTGATTTGCTGCATGAGTGTGGATAAATAAATCATTTCACCTCTTTCTGCCCCCATATAAAAAGAATTGATGGTTCCTTTCCTTTGTCAAGCACTGTGAGATCTCAGGGTAAAACACACTCAGAGTTTTATTAATTCTTCTTTTGGGCTCTTGTTATTATGGTAATCTGTGTGGTCATGCACCTTTGAAGTAAATATCATCAGGAAATAGAAAAAGAGAGCTCCTCAGCATCCAGGGATCAGACAGTCCCATCGATTGCAAACACACATTTAAGTGGGTGGGCGCCACATACTCACAGCACAGGACAGTCTGCTCCCAGTGTGGCTCAGCTAGATGTCCCAAATAACCTCCTGGATATACATCCAATCAAACTGATGGTGCAGGAGAAAAACCCTTCTTTATACATTTGCAGCTCTGCCATCATCAAAAGCCGATGGCGTAGCATGACCTTCCTGCCAAGAGATGCTGGCTAAGCCACGTGTTTTCCTTCAGGGTCTCATACATCGTCCTCTTCTGAAGTGCGGCTGAGGCAGGTGACTGTTTGTTAGGCTGTGTGCTGTGCACCCACTGGAAGATTGTACAAATACAGCATCTTCTTGTCCTTGAAGAGCTTATAAATAAATGGGCTCTTACCTCGACTGCAGGCTGCAGCATTAGTCAACACTCAAAGTAGTTCATTTGTAAATTTGTACACAATAGAATCCAAGACACTTGAAAAGGCAACAGAATGTACCTTTTTTTGTGTGTGAGTGGATTTAGCGCTTGAGCAAACTGCCGGACTAATAGACCAAGAGACCAAAGGTTTGTATTTATCTGCAGCAGCACAGCTCAGGCAGCTGCAGTGTTCATCCTCCCCTCTTTGCCACCCCAACAATGCCTCCAGAGGGGCTGAAGGGACTGGGCATCCCTCTCCTTCCAGAAGGTGGTTATATCACATCGTGATTATCCACCCCTGGGACATGGCTTTTTTATTTGGCCTTGCAGCCTGAGAAATGACAGGACCAGATCTCCTGCCACCATCTATCCCCTTCCTACCTCCTTCCTTTGGTCTGGTTTCTGAATGGAAAAAATGTACAGTCTGTCTTGTCCAGTTCTAGGTACTCAGCACACCTGAAAAGCAGATCCAAAGCAGTGCACAGGAGCTGAATGTCAAAACAAAATATTTCTCTGCTGGTCACTTGTTTTTTAATACATAATAGTTAAAATATTTTTTTCTAGCTCTTATTAGCCTTATAGCTGGATGACTTAATTTATTCCTCATTGACTGTCTTCGCTTTACCACTTCAGTAACTTTTATTGTTTATGGTCTTACCACTTTGAAATATTAAATTTTGCAAAGTATTTTGGAGAGAGGTTTGTCCAGTGCAATTCTGGCAGTCCTGCTGTACAGGAAAGCAAGGGACAAAAGGAGACCTCAGCCTTGTCATCTACATGAAACGAGCACAGACTGATCAGTATCGTTTCGTGAGCTAGCACCTCTCACCTTGGTTGCATTGTGTGGGATCCTGTGTTATTACCAAGGACCAAGGACAGGCTCTGCACAAACACCTTTGAAGGAAGAATTAAAAACCATCACACGCTTAGTGAGGCTAAATGAGTATTCAAATTGGCTAATAAAAAAGTAATGAGGAATGCCTGCAGCCCTGAGCCACCTAAAGAAAATCAACAAATGCCAGCTACAATGCAAACACTTTCCGTGGTTGGCAGTGGGGATTTCAAAACCAGGCGGGGAGGGCTTGGAAGGACGACAGAGGAAAACAACACAGGAATCACAGCTGCTGGAGGAAGCGCAAGGGAAAATCATAGGGGAATTTTTTCTTTGAAGTCAAAGATAGAGCCACTCCGGGGAGCTCCAAGCTGAAACAGGGCACAGTGCCAGACTCCTACCCCATCCTCCCCGAGGCAGCTCCAGGAGGAAAATCTCACCTGGGTATTGTATGGTCTCCTTGAGAGCTGAGCAATGGGCTGCGAGGCTTCCTCCTCCAGCCCAAAAAGCTGTGAACTCAAGCAAGGTCTCCCAAGGACATGTTCAGGTTTGGGTTCAGGTTCTTCCAAGCCATCCCCAGGCCGCTGGGGGGAGGCTTACACTGCAGCACATGGTTTCATGAAGCATAAGACCATGTCCCCACTGCATTGTAGCAATCCCATAGCATGGTCCAGCTTGAGATGCTTATCGTGGGGCTCACTTTCCCTAGGGATCAAGGAATTTTGCCCACACAAGGCTCCCCACCTTTCTTGAGATGAGCAAAATTCACCTCTGTGGTGGGTTGACCCTGGCTAGAGG
>NW_010336204.1:29592-61464 GCF_000700745.2 Antrostomus carolinensis | reverse complement strand
ATGACCTTTAAAGGTCCCTTCCAACTCAAATGATTATTTTTCTATGATACGACGTGCAGTGAGGAGAATAGCAATGTTGGGTGCTTCTTTGCAACCTTGATGATATTCTGGCAATGTGTGTGTAATGTACAGTGTAAAAGGGTTAAGAAGCAGGCTTTGTGCTGTTTCTCATTAGAGTAAGTCCAGCATTTGGCTTTCAGGCTTAAAGAGTATCTCATATCATATGCATACTTCCACATATGTAATTTGTCCTAGTGTCCATTTTCCATTTCTCTTGACTGGAGAGATAAACTAGTCAGTGTCTCTGTGACTGTTTACTTGACTTTTAAAAGTACATAAAGACTTGCTCAAAACCCTTTTTGACAAGACGAATACCATGCTACATTTAACCAAACAAAATATACAAACAAAAGGTTCTTTAGTTTTCATAATTGTGAAATCCTCAAACTAGTGCATGCATGTTTCCCAGCCTAGACTGAGGCATGCTTAGGCCAGTTCAAAGGCATGTAGAGAGCAGACCCAGCAGTTTCTGTCTTTGATTTTTATTCAAATTCCCTTTTTTCATTCCAGCACATCTAAGATGTTGACAAAAGGCTACCCTTGCTTTTTTGTTTCACGCAGTTGCACTTCTAGACCTCTATTTCTTTTTTGTTCTGTGTTTCCCAGCAGTTACTACACTGTGGTTCCTTGGGGCTACCTTAATAAATATCTGCTTTCAGACTCAGACTTTTTCTGGTAAGGAGATTTTGTGCATTTACAAAATAATCTTTACGGCACCACTCATGAGCTTAGTTTATTAACTGTCATACAGACTGTTTTAAACGATCTTCCTGTCTTGACAATAATTGGTATGAGCAGTGTAATCACTGTTTGTCTGAGAGAGAGAGAGAGGACCATTCAGTTCAGGAAATAAAATGATTCAAAACTCTAAATATGCATTTGGAGTTTTAGCCTAGGAATAAATTGCACCTTTTCTATAGTATAGGCAAAGACCTAAAACTAACTGTAAGTTTTACAGAAATTAAGTTATGTATCTTCAGTTACAAGTTATACATACAGAAGTGTTTATTTGATCTGTGGCTTGTCTCTGTGTAGCCAATACAATTTCTTGAGCTGCAAAAGGCTGTATACTTGTGCCTTGTGACAGACTGACTTCTCCAGTAAAAGGCCAACTTCTCCACATTCCTACAGACATAAAAGGGCAAATAAGCTGCCTGCCACAAGTGCTTTACCACCTTTAATTCTCAAGCCTTCCTGTCAATCTAATTAATATTGCATGGCTCTGCATCTTTGATCAGTCTTCCTCACACTCGTTGTCACTACAGTCTTAGGCTTAGGGTTTCCCTATGTGCTGGTGAGTATTTGCACATATTTTAAAATAAGAGGAGCGGAGGCATCCTAATTTGTCACAAGACAGCACTGAGGAACTCCTGCACCACTTATTTTGTGAATTTTTTAAGAGAGTGACAGAGAAATTCCTGTCTCCTAGGTATTTTCTTAGAGTACTGTACTATTCCTTTTACTGCTGGCATTACAAAAAAATGGAGAAAAGGTATTTTTCATTAAAAATAAAATCCAGAAACACATGCAGCTTTCTGGTCTTGCTTTGTTTGTGAATGATGAAATGACTCAGAGTATGTATAAAAAGGCATCTCACATTACTTACAGAACAAAAAGCAACTGAGTTGCTGGCTTGTAAAAAGGAAAAAGAAAGTCTTGAGATGAAAGAGAATTGTATTTTACCTCACTCATAAAAACTTGTTTGGTTTTTTTTGTTGGATGGTTTTTTTTCCTTCCAATTGAACTCTTAAAAAAGTGCAATTTCACTTCAAGACATTTTGGTTCATATCACAATGTTAATTTTATTAAGCAATAAGACCAGACAGGGCTTGAATTATTGTGCAATAATTTATGCTTAGGTGCCTTCTCAGGCATGAGCCTGAAGGATGAGTGTTATCAAGACCCAGAGTGTTTCACATAAATTATGTCGTGGTTTAAAAAAAACCCAAAACTTAAAAAAAAAAAAACCCAAAAATGAAAACTCAAGATAAGGGAAAGAAAAAAAAAGATGTACATAGGCTAGTATAGCTAGTATATAAGCTCCAAGGGTCTGTGCTCTACAGAGACCACCACCTGAAAGCTCAGGCAGCCTCCTCCCTTGGGATGTGTTGGGTTGGTAGTGGCTGTTGGAGTCACCAGAGGAGGTTCAGTGTCTGTTCCTGTGTGGTGTTTTGAGGAAAAGTCCCACTGTCCCTGCTCCAGGGGTGGGTAGGCATGTTACTGCTCCCCACTGCCAAGCCTTCCCCTTGCCCAGGACACTTTTTCAGGAGCTATGGTACCCAAGATGCAGGGAGCATGGGGCCTAAAGAGGCTGAATCATGGACTCAAGTTTTAGCTGTAGGGTGAATGTTGGGATACCTGAACTTGCTATAGCTGTGGTTCAAAAAGCACAGAGTGAAACAGATGAGAGCTGGTAACAAACACACGTGGCTGAGGGGATCCAGTTACTGAATAAATTCCCATAGAGTTTACCTGAATTTCTAACCAAAGTTTGTGACTAACTTGCATCTCACTGTCAGACTAAGTCCCATCTCTAGTGAAGGCCACATAAACCTTCCTCTGAGAAAAAACTTTTCATGACTAGAATGTTACTCACAACATCAATTATTTTGTTTACCCACTCTGAAAAAAAACCTCAGAAAACCACTTACAGCAAACAATCAAACAGAGAAACAGAAAACAGAAAAGCAACAATGAACAAACAAATATTTCTCAGAAAACAAAGTTAAAGCATTGCTTGGGCAGAATTTTAATTGAAAAAGAAAAAAAGGTAGAACCTTTCTACAGGTCAAGAGAAGTTTTAATATCTCTTCTGATTTTATGTGGAAGGGACTAAGACAGTATTATCCTAGGGAACAGTAAGCAATATAATAATAAAAAGATAGCCCTTGGAGGTAAAGCAGCAAAAGAGAGATAGGGTTGGAAGTTGAAGGCTGTGATGTTTTTTGGAACTTCAGGAGATGTTTGCCCTTGCATTGAGGAGTGAATAAGCAACCAGAATATTTATTCTGTGCACAGAACATTCACAAAAGGGTTCCCTTAATGGCCACGAAAATCAGACAGCAACAATAACCACACAGTAGCACTGAAAAGAGAGAATAAGGTGCCATTCAGCAGTACTCAATGTATCAGAATGTCATCTTAATCAAATAGCCTTCCTATGTAAAATTCTCATAAAATACAGATTAAATATCTTTTTCTTTCTAATGCTGAAGCAAAAGAATCTAGAAACACAGCAGGCACTCCCCAAACTGCCCACATTTGCCAATATATTTAGCTCATACGAAGTTAATGTGAATAACCTATAGTTTTTTTACAAAGCCTAGAAGCTACAAAGGTTTTCCTGATGCCACCGACTTAAACCAAAGTTAGGTCTAAGATCAGCCTTTCAAGTTCATTTTTCCATCTAATTATCAATACCTCTTAAAGCTTCAAGATTCACTCTAGATCAAATTAAGAATGTTGCTCAATTAATACACTTTTTGAAACATCTTCACTCTTCCTGGGTTATAGTAATTTCAAAGGGATGCCTTTCAGTCAGGACAAGATCCCTTCAGGTTTAAGCCACCAGTACCACAAGTCCAAGCTGGAAAGGGAGGGAAAACCACAGATGCCAAAGAGGGAGAAAGAAGGTGGGAGTCAGAGTCAATCAACAAAAATCTGACATGAAAATTGGAGACTGTTAGCTCCAATTACAAACTGGGGACATGAGCAGGAGTCAGTACTAGCATATGAGCAGTTCCACAGTTGGTAGATGACAAGATTAATTTCTGGGAATATGTGTTTCTGGAATAATGAAATGCAAAGCAATTGATTTAAAAAAGCCCTGTGAAAATGTCAGGAGGGAGAACAGCATCAGAAAGCACCGTGGGAGGGGGTGTGGAGGGGACTTCAGAAGCCTACACTACTCTCATCAGTAGGGCCAGCCAGAGCATGCATTGAGGTCCTGCCACATGCCAGCCAGAGTGCCACCCCATTTGTTCATGACAATGTACACAGCCTCAAGAGGGTACACCAGTACTGTGTCTATTCCCTGTCCTCATTGATTGGGCCAGGGAGCCCAGTGTCCCTCTGACATCCCATTCCCCGAGGGACTCCTACCATGGGCAGAGAGGTCAGAATGAGCTCTAGGGGAAATGGGAGGTTTATCTATATGAATGTTCTGTGAGGAAAGCTCTGGTGCAAACACTGGGCTGACTGACAGCAAATACATTCCCCAGAAAAATGAGCCCTGTGCTGTGAGTATTAGTAAAAGCTCCTCGTTTTTTAACCCTCCATCTGTCAGGCGTTTGCACTGCAGCTCTGGGAAAGCTGCTTTTCTCACCTGCTTCAATTTCCTCCTCCACAAAATGGGGCTGGGAATTCTCATCCAATAACATTTTTTGCATATCTGTTTTTTCCTTTCAGTCCTGATGAGATCAAGCTTTTTTACAATTATTTTTTGTTTTCTTGGGGTTTGGTGGGGTTTTGGGAGGTTTTTGTTTTTGCGTTTTGATTTTTTTTTTTTTTTTTTTTTTTTGGTGGAGAATAAGTGGATGAGAACACATCACCAATGATTAGCCAGTACACCATAATTTAAGTTTAAGATTCTGTTTCTAGAACATGGCTAACACCATTGAGCTAATATCTCTGAGATCTCAGCTGAGTGCTTTATGCATGATGCTGTGGCTGTTGAACTCTTGAAATTCTTGAACTCTCAAAAACAAACTCTACAATTCTTTTGCTACTGAAAACTTCATCCAAACCAATAGGCTTCCATAAACAGATCAGTTTTGAAGAACTAGATATATAATAGAATTCAAGTTTTAAAAAGAATTCTTAATGTGCCTTTACCCTATCTCAAAAGGAAAACAGACACAATAAGCAGTATTGGCATTTTCTGGAAGAGCTTATGACAATTGTTTTAAAAGACTAGCAAAGACTTACTGACTTGGGGAGTGCTGAGGAGAAACTTCCCTCACTCCCCTCATCATAACTGTATTCAGTTCTCGTGCAGTCTGCTCATACAACTTACTCTGCTTGCTTAAATTTCACAAGATATTTGAGTCCAATGTGTAATAGATGGTCACACTTCAGAGCAAATAAAACCCTAATTCCAAACACTATCCATGGCATGTACATGCTACTGACTCTGTGTCAGCAACAATGAAAAACATAGGGTTTCTTTTTTTTTTTTTTTCAATTTCAGATTTAAGTTTTTCAGTCAGGCTCTCTCTATAGCTGTCTGTGCATTTTTAAAAATACATTCCCTGAAGTTCTTATTTGTCCATTTCATATCTTCTTTAATTTACTTTCCTCCTTTGTATGAATATAACCCATTTTGTTTGCTGAGCTGCTTGAACAATGCACTGTCTGCTCTTGCATTAACTATATGGCAACTTCAATGGTACTTCACTATATCTTCAGTCACATGACTAAGAGTGTGGTCACTGCAGGACATAATTCAGAGCTGATGTCAGTCACTAGTGTCCATAAACTCCTTGATCTATTTGTCGTTGCCATGAATTGCAGTATACAAATCACTGTTTCTTTTGTGAGAAAATATAGCAACAGTGAACAAAGGAGACGCAGATGATGCTCTGTAGTGTTCCCCATTTTTTTCTCTTATGTTGCTACAAGCCCAAAAGTATGTCTTTTTCCCTGCATTTTCAGTAATGATTTTGGTTCCTAGGGAGGAGCACTCAGCATGTTGAATGAGGAACACTGGATTCCATTCCTGGGTGCACAGTGGCCTCTGAATCAAACACAGGGCATTCCTAAAAATACCCCTTCCCACTTCTGGGAAGTGCTTTGAGATCTGCAGTTGCAAAGTGCTACCGAAGAAGTAGTTACTACTGGTTAATATTTTTTACAAGTAGACATTTTTAAAATGTTATTTAAATTTCACATGCCCTCCCCCCAAAATGTACAGAGAGCAGGCAGAAACCTAGTGAAAACAAGACAGAGAGAAACAAAGCTGTTGTAATACAAAGGTTGATTTGGAAATGAGCAAAAATCTCTACCTCTCAATGAGCATCCTCAGTTAGTTATTCCAAATCCATTCCTCATGCAAACCCGTTGCCTAGGGATGTTGTTAGGTGCTGTGGCCACAGTAACTTTGCCAGTCCTGAAGATTTTATTGCGTTCTTAATTTGTTGCAAGAAGCTGGAGAAGAGTAAAAAAAGATAAATTGTTTCTAGTGATCCATTTGTAACAATTCTGAGCTACAGAAGATGCAGGGCCTAAAAACCTTAATGGTGCCTCCTTTAAATGTGTATTGTTTCACAGTGGGCCGTAATCTCTATTTCCTTGATTGATAGGGCTATAATGCCTAGGAAAGAGTGGAATGGATGGGTCAATTCGAAATAAAGAACCAAGAAAAGGTCAAAATAGTGGAGCATTTCACTATATTTCTTGAAAGATGTTGGGTATTAAATGTCAGATGCAATCTTTGTCATGAAAATGAAGTAACACGCACTAGTGTGACCCTCTCCTTTGAATGATAGTCTTGTCACTTTTTCTACTGCTCTTTTTCCAGGGTTTAAATTGAGGGAGAATGCTGCCTATCTTGTAAAATATTTAAATAATTGAATACATTCAGGAAACAGAAGAAAAGTGAGAAAAGAAGAGAAATAAAAATCCCTTGTTAGGCATTTGCTTTTCACACTTGGCCTCCTAAAATGTATTTTGTGGTATGGCAAACAAGATACTAAGAGTTTGGTACATACTGGTTGCATTATTGTTCTATTAAGATACTTTCCATTTTGGGTTTTGACTAACCCTAGTCCACTGAGCAGTAGCAACAAGATTGATGGTGCTTAACTCAGTATGGCAGACAACCCACGGTGGCATTGGCTTGGTGCTGTCCAAGAGACAAGATCACAGTGACTATGTCCAGCCTGTGGAGTAGGCACACACAAGGACGCTCTGTGCAGCCATGTCACTGATGATTAAGACTGGGAATTGGCTGTACACTTTTAAGCTTCCCTTCTTGCCTCAGGCTTCCCTTTCCTTCCCCTGAAAACACAGGCATGGAAGGATGGGATTTCACATGTTAGTGCTCATCTCAGTAGGGAGTGAGGAAGTGAATACATGTCAGAGCTGAGTTGTAACCCTGGAAATTCTCCTAGCTCCTCCCGTAAGGATGTATTATAGACATACCTCAACTGAGACTGGTGTGGCAAATACTCTGTGCTGATACTATGTATTCTCTTTTTCTCTGGACCCTTGGTTTCTCATATGCTTGGCAAAATAGCAGGGGTCTAACTTGGTCTCTTACATGCAAGGTATAAAAGTCAGACACACACAAGAGCAGAAAGACAAAGTTCGCTCTGTTAAGAGCAAGCTATAGATGCCACCATGTAGGAAGGAGAAGGAGAAATTAAAGGTTTAAATTATGAATAATTAAAAGGTAACTTGTTCTATATACTGCATTTCTACACACTTTCAGCTGAAGACTGGAAGTGACTGAATGGAAAAGAGTGAACTTCATGTAATGAGTTTCACCTCCTACCCACTTTCATTCCATTGAGCTTTCCTTTTTTGACCCCTTTCCTGAGAGATGAACCCCTGAGCCTTTAACTCCTTCCCTGGCTTTCCTGAAGTTCTTAAACAATACATGGCCCTACCATCCTAACCTGTGAGACTACCCAGTATCTCTCTGCGCTGCAGCTCAATTTCCTTCTTTCTTTCTCATTGTCTCATGCTTAATGGGAAAACTGATTAGCAGTCCAGGAGTGTATCCTTTATCAGTTGCTTTGTAGTTAAAACCATTGTCTCAAATAGCTCAGCACTAGTACAAGTTTGCTGGATGCACAGATGTCAGACAAGACAATGTGCTGACCTCATGTTTCTGAAGCAATGAGCTTGGACCTACAACTCATTGGGATAGAAATAAATCACATTTTCTCCCTTTACTGGTCTTTTCTCACCTCAACTGTTTGCCTTATGCACATTTTAAGGAGCTGCAGTAACAACACCTCAGCTGATTCTTCCCCTCCAACAGGGACAACCAATACCGTCTTTCATATCATCTGAAAGATTGCCAAGCAGATTTTTTCACATATACAAATTCCCTGCAAGTAATAGGAAAGGGAATAAGGGATGCTATCAAAATGAAATATGCTATATTTAAAATGCTTTCATTGTTTTATTTTCTTCTGTATCTTTACTTTAAAAGAAATTACCATATTTCTTTCGGGGATTGTTGCTGTGAACCTGATCAGGCTGAGGTCTCTGTTCACACATCTAGAGCATATTTAGTACTTTAGTCTTGTACAAGACTGCGTCAACTTCTTTGGCCTACTGAGCTCATTTACTATCTTTTTTCTTTCAAAATCACAATACTGGAGTGGTCTTGAAAGAAGTCTCACTGGGCAGGATTTTTTTCCCTGTACAGCACAGATGAAACCAGCTCTGCTTTCTGCACACCTTTTCCACTGCTTCCTTCACGTCCACCAGCAGTCATGGAGACCTGCTAAGCAGACTGAAAGCGAATCTTTTCCCATTCAACCAGTCAGTGGTTCATCAGAGAAGACCACAATGATCAGCCAGTTGACCATTCTTACATGAATATTGCAGAACACTTGCCAGAACCTCAATTTTCATGATGTAAGGGAGCAAAGAAAGGACAAGGACCTTCCCAGAAGCCCCCTGACTTGGCTCAGATTAATGCCATCCATTTGCTTCCCCTCCAGGCTGCTGCAGAGGGAAGGCACTGAACTGTACATGGCAGCTGTTTTGCTGGAGTGCAGGAGCCTGAAATTCCATCCATGACTTTCTTATTGCTAAGTACTCTCTACAGCAGCAAAAGTATTTGTTTAATGGGAATCAGATTTGGGTCATAAACCTTAAGCTTACCAAGCTTTATGTTAGCTAATGTTTACCTTACCTTATCGTATTTTCTCTCTCTCTCTCTCTCTCTCTCTGTGGTAAAAAAAGACATTGCTGTAAAGGGAATATGGGGCAGCAAATAAAATGAAGGAAATCAGGAAATACTATGAACTGCATGTGACTCGCAGCTGCAGGGTTCCTCACAATAAAGAACCCTGCTTCAACAAAGTGGCTTATGTACTTTAACAAATATCAGCTGTTTGTTTGGGGTGTAATGAACAAACTAGAGCCAGAGTGACAACTGCTTCAAGTAATTATGAAGACAGCTTGCAAACTATAGCCCCACTTGTTTCAGATTCTAAATGACGACAGTCGGGCTGCGGTTGCTGCCAGCTTAATTTCTGAGCACTTTTATTTCCATATTTCAAAGGTCAGTGTGTGGTGGCGATGGCAGCCAAAGAAAGCCTGTGTGAATGGTGTGTGTGTGCCTGTGTCTTTGTCAAAGGAAAAAAAAAAAAAAAAGAAAGAAAAGCATTTTTCAACATTACCAGTAAGTGCTATGTTAATAATAAACTCTTAATGAAGTGTTTATAATACTTTAAAACTTAGGAGCCCAGATGAGTTTGAGTTTTTTTAGCTTCAGGCATCATTTGTATGTGTAGCAAAGGGACTCAGGACTCTGTCCTGAGAGGTTTACGGTGCTAATGGTAGAGATGGTAGAACAATGGTCTCAGTGAAACTCAGTGTTCTTCTACAGAAAGCCATGTAAACATGAAGTAACTTACACAGGCACGTATAGGGTTTTACATCCAGGTAAAACATGAATTGATTTAAACCCCCTGAATCTCAGACCACCACTTAGACTGCATCTTTTCCTTCCTCTAATACTCATAATTTATGTTTTAGAATGCTGTTGATTTATTTTTATACAGAGGCTGAGGATTTTGTGTTATATAATAATAATCTAAAGGAATGAACCCTGGTGCTAAAGATACTGTCACATATGTAGAAAAAAGACTGGTGGAATTTCTACAGGATTTTTGGAGAAATTTTACTGAAATACTAGTCTGATTTTCCCACAAAGCGATCTAATTTTTATTTTGCCTGCTTTCTTTTCTTTAATGAACATGAAGCAACACAGGAATGGAGGTCAAGGAATAAGGAGAGAGTTGAAAGGAATGGGTTTCTTGGTGAGACAGGGACAGGGGAAGTCACCTTGGTGAACTGGGGTCTCGTTTCAGGCATACCTTAGTCACACCAGGACTTGTGGGAGAAAGGTCTGAAGCATTTATGAAAGGAATGAGCAAGTTAAGGGTCTCCACACAGGAATGACAAGAGGTAACGTAAATTCTGTGAAGATTTAAAAGCAAGAGATTTGCATACGATGCAACAGGACTGAAGCCATTGTGCTGATTTCCAAGGAAAAGATTGTGGATTTATGTAAGCCACCTGTGTAGACTTGAAAAAGAAGCCAAACATGGTCAAGGCAGTATCTTGGCTGGACTGATAAGGAGGGCAGGTCAGGAGGTATGAAATTGCTAATAAAATAGGAGGAAGGTTATGAAAACATGGAGAACAGTGTGACAAAAGTTGAGAGGCATTTGTGAGATGATGGTGGATGTAAAAGTGACAGCAGTTACTCTGGCTGTCGGGAGATAGCGCAGCCAACAGCCCAGTGGTTGGAAGGCTTGGATACAGGGAAACCTATGAATTATCTTCTCAGGCGGTTGTGTATGTGACGTGAGATCACAGTGACAGGGAGGAAGGAGGAAAATAATAATGCATCCTGTCCTTCTCATTAAGCTTATGATCCTTTGCAAGATGCACTTTTTCCCAAATTACAGGAAATTAGAAATTTCTTCAACTGAATAAAAAAATAAATACAAAACAATTTATGAAGGACAATAGACTGCAGTAAAAGGTAGACAAATGCTCCTTCAGTGAATTCTGAAGTGTTTATTAATCAGATGTAAATAGCCTTGCTTCTAATACAGTGCAGGTTTGGCAGCTGCCTAATCCTGTTTTTTCCCTGGTTAGAAAAGACAGAGTGATTTCACTTACTCTTCAGGCCACTCCCAGGCACGTCTGATTCAGAAACACTCTTAAGCATATATCTGATTGTAAACATCTATTTTCCCCCAATATCCACTATTTTTATCAATTTAAATTCTTGTTTATCACTTATTTCAACTATGCTTTCATGTGTTCATGGGAAGAGACTCATAAATTTTGAGAGATTTCCTTGTCTTGGTGCTCCCATTCCTTTGTGGAGAATTGTCTCTTCCATAACAGATTTGACTGGTTCACATAAGTTGCGTCCTTGCAGGAAAGCCCACATCAGGCTACATGTGTCTGAAGAACAGAGCATCAAGAGAAAAATAGCTGATGAAAGAAATAGAAGTGCTGAATTATCTGACATTATACATTCCTAATGTATAAAACCTTTAGTCTGAAAAGCTGAGAAAAAGATCCTATTCCTATGTAGGATAATTTGCAATATCTACTTGCGACGTATGCATTGTAAACTAACTATAAATTAGTTTACAATGAGTAAATTTTTAATCCCTTTATGGTAGCCCTTTTCTTAGTTTCTTTCATAGTAATAATTTAGTCTTCTTCAAGCCTCACTTGGCAGATTTCCCAGCTTGTCTTTTTGTAGGGCGGCTCCATTAGATTCAGCAGAGAGCGACACACGCCACTCTGATGTAGCCATTTCATGAGTGGTCTCTGAATTTCTTTTAGTGCTGAGTGCATTCAGCTTCTGTTTTTCTCCTGATAATCTTAGTCTTACAGCACGTGTTCACACAGGTTTCTCCAAGGGCAGTTCAATCTTAGCTGCTCTAGTGTTGCTGAAACGAGGGAGGCAGGGAGCTACTGCTCTGTCTCTTATGGCTGTCATTTATAGTTCTTTTCCCAGTTGAAGTACCTGGAAATTTTTGCTCCTTAGCAAACAGAGGCAGTGCCCTAGCTTTCCTCTTCTATGGACAGTTGTTTATGTGTAGAAATTGGAGTGCTAAGCTTAAATGAAGATATGCATTTAAGTTCCAGTAAATCCCGAACCAGCACAAATTAAACCTTAAAAATTAAACTGTCTTTTTCTGTTAATACTAGTGAGCGATTTGGTTTGTTCTCAGTAACATTTCTACAGGTTACAGTTGTAAATGGTTAAGGATGCAATATTACAAAGCAAGTATATGGTAGATAGTGGAGATAAGTGCTGTTTAGTGTGTATCAGAACAGATTGAGAGGCTAAGCAACACCTCAGTAGAGCATGGTAGCATTTAATAATTGACTTATTTTTTTCTTGTTTCATAGAGCTGAGCTGTTGACTTTGAAGTTTGGCTGTTTGTTATTTCCTTCAAGGATGGACACCATAAGTAAAGGAGATAATCAGTTGCCAAGGCCACTCAATGGGTAAGTGATTGAGATGAGACTAAAATCTGGGTTTCGACTAACACAGTTGCTGATGTGAGAGTGTTAAACTGGGCTCTTACACTGTGTTTATGACACTATAGCTGGCACTTTCGGGGAGACATTACCATTTGAAACCAGAGTTGATTAGCCATGTTGATTAATGTGTTTGATTCAGTGGCAAATAGCCACAGGAAGCTTTACATACAGGTAACTGACTGACCCAGGTCCAAGTAAACAACTGAATGTAAGACATCATGAATTTTAGGAATGTCTTATAAAGTAGTTTAGTGGTAATGATGTTACTGTTTTTGTTGGGTTTTTTGTTTGTTTGTTTTTTTCTCTCAGAAAAGTGGAGAAAAATATCCTTTTCCATGGATTTACCTCATATGGTATTCAGTGGGCCAGGACAAGGCAAACCATACATTTTGCCTCCACCATGTTATATTTCTGCATGATTGATATATCTCAGGCTATTTATGAGTGAAGTGATGTGCCAGTGCAGAGTGGCTTGTAGGGAGGATCTTATTTTAGAAGCACATTGAGTACACTGTGAGAATGCCATTTTTCTCCTTAGGTAGTCTCTATCTTTTTTCTTCTTTGACAAGAAACTTAGCCTTTGATGCCAAGAAGCACAATGAAAAAGAATGATTTTCCCTTGTTCGTTCTCTTCCTCTTTGTTGCACCTGAGAATGCACCTATTTATTCTATGAAAGGTTAACTCAAGAGTAGCAAGCTACTTTTTCATTTTAATCTATTTCTCATATCCAATTTCTGCTTTATGGTGGAATGGATGGAATTTTTTAGTACTTTTAAAGAGCAGGCTAAAAAAAAAAAGGTGAATAGGCAATTATAGCATGGCAATTACATTAAAAAACCCCTTGCTCTAGCTGCCATTCTTGCAGCATTTCTGGTTTTGTCTTTATTATAGTACCAGCAGCCATTATTCTTATTATCAGCTATATTTCTCTTCACTAGCAACGGGGGAGGGGAGGGGGGGGAGGGGGGGGAAGATAATAGTACAAAGAACTGTAGATCAAGCAGAAAATACTGACCTACTAAATTAATATGAGATTCCCTCAAAAGTCTTCTGAGATCCCAGTCTTGAGGACCTTTACTCATCAGCACAGGCAGACATTTCTCTAGTGCAAAGTCCTTAATATGTTCTGAACCCCATAGGTCTTGCAGTTGTAAAAAAAAGAGGAAGGAGAAAGATCTTCATTAAGCAAAATCTTTCTTATTTTCACATCTGCTCTACAGGGTGATGCCACTCTACAGGGTGACATCACTCTGCACATAGACTTTCAAAATGTAGATTTTTTCTGGGAAGATTTATGCTTTTTTCCTGAAAATGAAACCTAATATATTGGTGGAACAGTATTATGTCAAATTCTACTACGTCAGATGGTCTGTGAACTACATGGGCTAGGACATCCTTCATTAGAAAAATATTTTCAAATTCCTGACAGCTGGTGTAATGTGGCACATTTTAAAAGAAAAATATTTACCCAGGAACACTTTCAAATCTTTGTATTAAAATTCATGTAATTTATTTGCTTACTAGCATTGCATCACAAGGTGGCCCAGGGACAAGTAATTCTTTTCCACTGCAGGTACAGTAGCAATATTCAGAGGGGAGCAATATCATGAAAAGTAAAGTCACGCTCTTCATTGTCGTGTTTAATATTTTAATAATATTGCTCTGAACATCAACCAAATATTCAGATCAAAAATGAGGTCATAGGATATGAGGCTGTCATAAGATAAATGAGGAGGTAATAGAATAAAATATTGTCTTAGGGATCCAGTAGTGGAGGAAATGATGGCATGCTATAGGCTTAGCTGCCAAGAGAATGGGGAAGGCATCTTGCTAAAACCAATGTCTTCACATCAGGAAAATGGCGGGATGAACATGATTATGCAGGTTTTGAATGAAAAATATCTGGGCAAAACTGAAGTGATGCAAGTCAGTGAACTGAAATAAAAAGATGGTTGAATATCATCTCAGCCTCCCCATTGAAGGTATATACCTATTTTTCAACTTGTGACAAAGTCTTGGAAAGATGAGGGAATTTTGTTTATCTGCTGATGATATTGGGATGAACAGCTAATGTTGTTTTTTAAACAATGAGGCAAAAGTGAGCAGAAGCTCAGGAAATATCCATTTAAGGCATCATTGTATCCACCCATTAATATAACCTTCCCCAAAGGAATAACCAAGGCTGAGCAAAAAATTTTAGGTAGAAAGCTGATGCCACATATCTGATGGCTCAGCCCAGTGTGAACACAATAGGTCTTTAAAGAGGTCTTCCAGCTACTCGGGTCAGCTGTTGATGCCAGTTTACAGCTCTTGTCCTAATTTACAAAGCAATTAATGGATTTAGTCTCAGCTACATAAAAGACCAAATTTCTTTGACAACTGGAGAGATTACAAATCCCAAATAAAAAGACTTATTTGTTTGGGAAAAAAAGGAGGTGGAGGAAGAAGGGTTCACTGGAAAGATCTGTCCTTGGAGATCATGCAAATCCAAATCCTAAACACATTTTAGCATGCATTCTAAATAGTTTACATCCTATGTGTGAGCCATAACCTCGGTTTTATTCCTAAATTTATATTTTCCAAAAATTATTAGTCCAAACTGAATTTTAGCCTCAAAGATGGCCAAGTGGCAGTGACCCTGAAATTCCCTAATAATTTTACTGTTGCTTTTGATTTGTATGTGGAAAATCCTCATATCTTAACACTGACACTTACAACTGTACTAAGAACAGTAAGATGTAATAGGGAGGAATTCCAACTAAAAGTAGAGGTAAATCTGTGGGTAGAATGGAGAAATATAGGTAGCAGAAGAATCTGTGTATCAGGATATATGCATTAATTTCAGGTGCTGGTTCAGTTTTCTAAACTGTGTGTGGAGGCCTATTGATGAATTTTATTTCATGGGGAGATGACCACATGGCAATTTAATTTATACCTTGTTTAATTATAAAAACAATGTGGCTCACCACTAACATCTACCTTAGAGAAAATATCCCTATATAGCAGACCAGCTGTTCTAGGTAAACAAAGCATGGCACATGGGATCCATGCTATATGATACCCGTGGGGATTCTGAGGACTAAAATGCATTCAGTTCTAAAACTTATCTAAAATTAAATTCAATTGAGTAGGTGGATCAGAGGAAGTCCCATTACTTTATCTGCATTAATACAAAGACTAACAGAGGATAGCCTTGGTGTAAAGGTCTGGTAAGTCCATGGATATTTATAAGATGGGTATAGCAAACTTCCCCACACCATTTGTTAATAAATTAATTTTATTTATTTATTAAAATGAATGCTATTTATTTTGTCTGTTCTTTAGGAAGGACTGCTTCTTAATGCTTGGCCCCAGTATTTAGCTGAGTTTAGTTGCCTTTCCTTCCTGCCCTCTGTCCTACCTGTCCTTGTAATTTTCAAAGAGACCACACTACAGAAGCAGAGGCCTGGAGAGACCTCTGCAACTGAAGCAACACAGCATTGGCTTGAGGCTTGTAGCCTTGAATATCAGTGGCCACAGTGCATAACCTAGGGGCTCAGGGCAGTGCTGGCTTGGGGTCTTCGCACCGCACCATTTTCCCTGGTCTTGATTGCCATGGTTGTTCAGCCCTCATCTGAAGGATATTTATGAGCTGTACATCTGTTAAATCCTTTTGAGTTACCGAGATCAGAAAAATCTAGCAGGATCAGTTCATTCATCCTCTGTATTTGCCAATAATGTTACTTATATTAATGCATCTTTTAAAATGCTATATTATTGAATGAAGTAATTGGTGAAGGTGAAGTTGGAGATACTATAGAAAAAATTGCAGTTAGTTTCATCTGGATTGAAGGGAAATTTGGAGGCTGGTGCTCTACAGACATGTAACAGAGTTTATCTCTTTCATCTCATATTAAAACCTATCAGTAAATTAAGGAATGATGAAATTAATCTGCAAGAACTTGATGGGGACAAAGCAAGGACTAAAGAAAAACAGAAATACTATGCATAATTAAGAAAATTGTTAATGATCACTTTAATCTATGAAATTAGAGATGGAAAGGCTCATGTATTCTGTCCAAGGCCTCTGACAGCTTATTTTCTTATCACGAAGAGAACATTTTTCAATTTCATGCCTGATTTTGGGTTATCCTTTACTTCCAGCTAACCAACAAAATCTATATGAATTTCACAGATCTTATCATATTTTTTTACAGAAAGCTTAAGGCAAAAAAACAGAAGGCATTTGCAAGAATGAAGGTTAAAAATATGAGGGATTTCCATTAGAAAACAGTCTCCTATAGCTCACCCTAATCTGTTATAGCTTTCACTGGAACAGCTTTGCATTTATTCTCTGCCTTGGTCCTTAGCAGCAGCTTGCATCTTTGGCAGACTACAAGAATTTGAAGGAAAGGACCATGGGCAACTTTGGTACTCATTGAAATAGGGTGGTACTGTGTGATGACTGGGGTACTTTCCACCAGGTAGCTACAAACTCCCCAAAACATCCCCATGAGCCTTCAGAATGACAAATAACATCACTGCAGTTTGGGCACAGGCCCCAGCAAGCCCAGGCTGGAGCATCTACCCCATATGACATTTTGCAGACTTGGTAACAAGCCAGAAGAAGCAGGAGAAGTGCTCATCTGGCTCTGGTTCTGCCTCTGCTGATGAAGAACCTTGGAAGTGATGGGTTTTGGGTGGCACTTAAGACTAGCACTGCAGCATCTGTTCCTGCATCCAGGTAAACTGAGGTTCATCATACTAAATATAAGTAGGTCCACTGCCTTATTAAGGCAACAGGCCTGTATTCCTCCCTAGCTGTTTCTGGAGCCATTTTTTTGTCAAGAAAGACTGGATGGGGAGGGAGAAGACTATGTAAAGTAGTAGAGAGGGCATACCTGTCCATGCATCACAAAAATTGGATATAGAACTATATAACCTAAAAGATGCAACAAACACTGGGGTCCTCCTATTTGTTCCCACCTTGGTCTTAAACAATAGGATTCATGTAGTGTAGGCTAGGTATAAGAAAACTGAGTAATAGGAGTAACAGTTAACTGTCTCATGCTGTGGGTGTAAACAGATTAAATACAGTTTTAAGTACGTACTTCAGATACCTCACTTACATAGCAAGATGCTCTTTGAGTTTTGAAAGACAAGAATGTTTCCCCATAGAGACCAGACACATAACCCTCAGAAATTTGATTTATGTCAAGGCTGGACAAGACTGTTGGACCAGGAAACTGAAGTATGTACAAAGAATAGGAGCAGGGAAAGAAAGAGCATTTCAGGGGTAAAGTGGTGAATAAGTATTTTATTCAGGAGGGGGAAAGGTTTTGCACATAAAGACAGATAAAAGATACTGAATAGCTGTATTGTTTACATGCTTTTCCTGTTTAAAATGACTAATCTCCCTAGAGCCATAGGTCAAAATCTAGGCAGGTTTGGCTTTGCCCTTCATCTTCAGTTTTCATCTCCATGGGAATAGATTAGTGCTTAGCAGCACACGCTACAGCAGGAAACAGTCTCAGTGTGTGCCATACCTCTGATCAAGAGCATTTCCTCACTTACTACACTTCTATGATTGACTTAGGGTTTCTTTTTTTCATGTTCAGCAAAGCCTTCCATGTTGTCATAAACAAATGTTAAAGTTGCAGAATTGTATTACTTAGGGAATTTAATTTGTGCATTTTGTATCTCCCAGCAGGACAAAATATAAAAATATATATGTGTGTGTGTATAAATATATAGCTGAAAAACCCAGGGTTTTTCAGCTTTCTGTGCTTTGATTGTCCATATGCTCATTTTCTTGCACCCTAGATGGAGTCTGTAAGTATAAAACGATTAGAAGAACCAATGAATTAGATCAATGTTTAAATTAAGACAGCTTATTTCTAGTTTTCACAGAATACTAATCAGACCTGCTTCATCTGACACAGTTGCTAGGGTCATTTTTCACTTGAATCAACATAAAATCATGAGTGAATCAGTGGTACATATGTTGTTTAGATTAGTTACCCCTTAAGTCTCTCAGCTAGCTAGACATATGGATAAGCTAGGCACAGATTAAGCAGGTCTGAGTTGACACTAAAATCCTATTCTTGCAGTAAATATTGCCATACAAACAAGTATATGGCAAATGTAACCAAGACTGCATTCATTTTCAGGGTAATATTGATGCAACCCCGGGACTCTTCAGCATGTGACATGAATTGGTTCAAGGCTTGCTAACAGATGACAACAGAAAACAAAATAATGAAGTTTGCTTTCCTTTAATTGTGTCTCTAGGTAGATGTGGAAGAATTTTATAACTTTGCATATTCAAAACAGTAATTACTTAAATAACCAGAAATTATTTGTAGCTCTAGGTGGGTTTTGGGTAGCAAATTGAAGAACTTGAATTCTTGAAAAAGCAGTTCAGCTTTAGAAAGTCAGCTCTTCTAAATAATAGCACATTGAAGTCATCATCAAACTTTGCAATAGGTCTTTTTTTTTTTTTTTTTCAATTGTAGGAGCCTAATCGAGTTAGGTGCTCTAAAATTCAGAAACAGGCGACAAAGTCACTGAAGTGCCTTTTAAAATACATCTTTAGGGCCTTATTTTTTAGTCAGTATGATGGGCATTTGTACAGAATATCGACACCTCTGCTTTTCTGTGGCTCAGTGCAATCCGCTGGCAGAAGTGTGCACTGGCCCAGGGGAACTGCTGCAAGATGCTGTGCACATACTTTGTTCTTCAGAATGCTGTCATTGATTCTTCATTGGTTGTCACAATGGTTTTCACAGGTGAGGTTGGCACAGGGGCTCCTTGGTTTTTATGACTGTCAGTTGTGAGCTGTGTCTTACTGTGGTATTCATATGTTAACTGTTCTTCTAGGGTAAATGCGTTCAGCTCTGCTGACATCTCTTTCCACCAGCATGTCATTTGATTTGGTATTGGACCCATTTTATTCTGCACCTTTTAACTGGTATTTGCATTTTTCATTGATTTATAATATTGTATTTTATAGTTAGGACACCGATTTTTGAATAAATGTTATTATATTTGTTTAATCATGTCATAGTGCTAGGATACAAAAGTGCTGTAGTTTTTTGTATTTTTTGAGCTCTGGATCAATCTGTTTACTTCCTATAGTATAGTGAAGATATACTTTGCCATTATTCATTTAGGTTTCCTCTCTGGATCCCTGTACCCAAATCCTAGTTGAGACAATAAGAGACAATGAGTTTGGTCTCATCTTCAGTCCTTTGCTGAGCATTAGAAACTCTTGTCACAGCAATGACACCTCTGGCAGTCTCAGCCCTGGCCTGCAGTAATAGGGGTGAAATAGACCCTGACTGAGCTGAGGCGAGCTTACAACTTGCTTGCTGATGCTTTGCCTGGCTTTCACTAATGCCATTAGTTTCACACTTTCATGAACTCTAAACTGCAAATATACAGACACATTATCCCACATAGCCCTGTGTTATTTCAAGGTGACACTGAGCTACTGATCTGTGTGTTTAAACTGAAGGGTGGTTAGTGACCATACTTTATCCCATAGCTTTTGCACAATGCTGAAATTGCAGCACCGAAAGAGAAATGTATCAGCAAAAATGATGACCCCATTCATAGACTAACTCCATATCAACTCCACATCAAAGTGTTTATGTTTGCAGAGGTGTAAATGCACATTTGATTTAAAGAATGTGCTTTTGAAAACTCTGTCAAATCCACTCTTGGTTTCTAAAATCTACTGGTTTATTTTCTCCTCCTGCTTTATACTTACATATATTTACCTGCAGCAACAGGAGAAAATATTTTTTACTCTCTCCTGCAGTCAACAAGGAAAAAGGGCTTTCAACACTATGTTGCAAGCATTTTAGCTTCCTTCCCCTGAGACTGAAGTATCAGAGCAATTGAAGTTGTCAATTACTTTTAAAGCATGCTCTTTAAAGACCATTATTCCCAAGGCTTTATTTGCTTGTTTTCTTTGCAAGTAAGATGCAACTATTAAAAAATCTGCCACCATCCCTTCTACTAAGTGCTTACCATCAAAACACCCTCTTTTTGTCTTCTGCCTCTGTCCTTTTATTTCTCATGTATTTTCCAATGGACTGGAATGCTTATGAATAACTATCTCATCCATCATTGTCAGCATGAGTATCACACAGAGAATAAATAGTGAGCCAAGCATCTAAAAATTAGAATTAAACATTTTCCTTTGATTTGTTTCTTAGATTTGTTTTTCTGTATTTTGAAGGGATCCACAATGTGACCATCACACTAAATAAAGGAGTGCCTTATCTTTTGTGTTCCTTACTTTAGGTTAAATAAGGACTTTTGATAACTGATAAACATTCGATTTCACAAAAGTCATTTGACTTAGTAGAAATATTTTTGATGAAATAAACTAGCAAAAACCAGGACACCTTGTAAAGGAAAGAGGTGACTACTAGATGATTTAGAAATCTCTTTTAGTTCTAGTTTCCATGAAAACATGAAATACTGTAATATTCTTTTTCAGTATAGTTTAGCATAATGTTTTGAAATGCACAAGAATTGATACACAGCCTAAGAGGAGGATAGCATGATGAAGTTTTCTATGATATATCAGGGGAGTGATTCCCAATGACAGCAAAGAAGCATTAATCTCATCAAACAAGGTCCAGGTAAAACCATGTCTGGAGTTTGTTGCTGCTTACTGAGAATGAAATTATATGAGAAAAACTGAAGAGGATTACAGATTTGTAGTCTACGGGACTACAGATGAAAGGAGAAAATATCTTGGAAATAAAGATGAACAAACCAAACTGTTTAGATTCACGGAACAAAGATTGAGTAGTATGAGTATGTCAGGGTATTTTAGACACCAAAGATGGAGAGGAGTTGTTTAAACTAAAGCACAGTGCTTGCTTTGGACAAAAAATTAAAAATAAAATAAAAAACCCCAATATGATCTGGCAACAAATAAACTTGAATGAAAATGGGAGGATGGTTTTGAGACATCACAGGAACAAAGCTCGGGGACAGTTTCTTGACAGGAGTCATATTTGCAAAAGTCATAGCTGTTTTAAGGAGTCTGGTATTTTCACGACTGGGTTTATGCAGTGTGGTTTCCTGAAATAGCTGAGGATTGGTCTCATTAACCCAGAAGTTCCCTTCTGATGTTGAGCATAAGAAATGGCATTTGAGTCAGTAATTAAAGAGTCTTTTATGGCATCTTTTATGTTTGTATGTGAAGAGGTGAAAAAGCCTGCATAAAGTTGTAATTGATTTCCTGTTGAGGTTTTTTAGTTTTGGCTTAAATTTTTGAGCATGTAATGGTTGGACCTTGTTATCTTAAGATAGTTTCTGTGGAGAAGATATATTACCCAAAGATATATGTGTTAATTGATGCCACACATAATGCAATGCAGCTGCTCAGTAGAGAAAAACACTATTCTAAATAAAATAGTACAGTATTAATATATTCTCTGAGTTCAACACCTTTAAATAGGCCCCCAGATTGCTCTGTTCATGGACAAAGCTTTGTCTCTGTTGAGAAGCTGTGCCCTGAGTCATCCCTCTGCTTAAAGTGTTTTGCTTTTTTCTTTTGTTACCATAGTAACATTCAATATTTTTTTCCCCCAATTATTCAGTTTCAGAGGAATTTTAGAAAACTCCTATGGGTGAAAACAAAACAATACCTGGGGAAAACACAGCTGAAGCACTATAGGAGAAACTCCAGACAACAGATGCTAATATGTGTGCGTGTAGAGCTCAGGTTTTGTTATCAACAGGAAGTGGCCGTTCTGTAGCTTCTGTTTGGTTTCTCTTCCAGTAAAACTGTACCATTTTAACATAAAGCAATATGTGGTTCTAATATTTATAAGATGAATATATATTTAGTTCACAAGAATCTCTTTTTAACAGAAATTATGTCATGGTAGTGGAAAAATAATGGCAATAAAGTATTTGATAAAAATTGTTAGTGAATATTTATCTGAAGTTTCTCTTTCAATTCTTTTTTCAGATGGGGATAATTCTATTTTTTTTTTCCCCTTCTGGATTTTATGTAAGGTACAGAAAAAAATTGCTATGTTAATTTGTACTACATGTTCTCTTTGGTTTTGCTACCAAGTGTTAGAGTTGGGTAATAAATTTATTATTACCCTGGCAGAGGCTGGGAACAGGAAATGAATGTCTACTGTCAGGGAAGGAATGGTTCAAAGCCCTGCAAGGTTAGCAGATGATTTTCCATTTACTGCAGTGTGTTTGGTTCAGTCTGTTTATCTCTGGTAATTCATTATGGTTTCAAGTGAGGTAAAGGAGCTACAGAATCAAATCCATGTATGTGTGACTATGGAAAGGCAGTCTGCAGTGTTTAATATACTAAGTACGAGAAACAGATGAGTGCTTTTCTTATCAAAACCTGTAACTGAAGTTTGATGGTAGACATTAGAGAATAAAGTATTACCAAGGAAGAGGGAGTTTAATGCAGTAATAAAACCAAGCAAATAAGCTGCATAATCAAATCAGAACTATAAATTGTTAAGGAAAATGGGATTTGGCTTGTTATATTCTTGTAGTAAATTTTGTCTTTTGTTTATAATATCAACTACTATGCTTCTAAAATACTGAGTTATATTACTATATGTGTTGGGGAAAATTACCCAACGTTGTATGATTCTCTACCTATTGAAACTATAAGCCTGACTAAAATAATATCTGGGAGAAGATAATAAAATCCTGTGTACCTTATTCTTAAAATTTTCAGTATTTGATAGTACTCATAAATATACTATAAGCAATGCTACTTTTCTTCACTCACTTTTTCACACTATTAAAAAACACTTATGTTTTTTGTTTATGAGCTAGAATCCCCCTTCCATCTCTTATCTCTTTAAAGAGGTTTTATTTACTTAAAACATACCTTCTGTGCTAGAAGTAATTTTTTGCTAATCAAAACGATTTCTGCTTCTTAAAACAAATCTACTGTTAACCAACTTGTCCTGGAGAAAAACGGCTTTAATCTCAGAGACTGCGTTAAATTTAGGAAGAAGTCAAATCAATAAAGGTGAAGGTCATGGAAACAGATTATTAGAGCAAACAATGGGCTACCTACTGTACAATAGTGTTATAAAATAAACAGAAACAAAAGCGTATTTGGATACATCAAGAATGAACTTTATGAATAGGTTCCTCTTCAGAATGCTGAATGGTCAGATTTATCTCCTGCAGGTTTTTTTCTTCCTTTTCTGCCTCGCTTCCCCCAGCTCCTTTCTCCCTGCTCTTTTCCTCTTGTTTCATGATACATTATAAACTAATTTACCCTGTGGAAAGATCAGTGAGCCCTGATGGGTCAAGTTTTCAATGTCCACAAATACCTTGTGCTGACAGATATGTGATGTGAAATGAATATTGCTCTGAAATAGGTGAGAAATGGACCGCTTCATTATCTGTGTAGCAGGCTTCTATCTCTCTACACCCATGTAATACTAATTCCCACATACAATTTTTAGCTTATATTTTGGAGTATGAGTCAGAGGAGAGATTGGGGGATGGGTCTGTAAATAGGAGAGGTGAATAGCAGCCACAATGATTGAGGACTTGGTTTAGATCCTGGAGCTTAATAACAGTTGGGGTTAATGACTTGAGGTGATTAACTGGTTCCAACCAGTCATTAATCTGCAGGAGGTGTCTTTAGGCTTGTTCATTATTTGTAAGAAATGACACCCTAGCATTTTGCTTGAACTTTGTTCTTTTGTTGTTGACCAATGAGTCTGAAAACAAATGTTGTGGAATCAGAACCTACAGCGTGATGTCACTTTTCTGGTGCTCATATCAAGGGCTGCCCCAGAGCTTGGGTAGAGCTCCAACCTAATTCTTCACCTCAGTGTCTGTTTTTCCTTTTGTTTTCTCCCCCAGTGTACTGCACATCTAGTAATTCTTAGCAGTATTGAAAATCGGAACATTCACTTCACTTAATATGGATTTGAGTCTTATCCTTGTATTTTAAAAGTAGGGATATTATTTTTTACCCAGAGCTAAATTCAGAGTACTGATGTTACCTTTGCCCACTCCTAGCATGTTTCACCCTTAGGCTGGCAACATTGAAGGGAATTTGCAGGAGCTAACTATAAGGTTTTTAATCTTGGTCCCCTGCACTACCCTAAGCCAGAGGGAAATCTTAACAATCCACTTCAGCAGGGATGACAAGAACAGTGCTGGAAATTTCACTGCAGAGGACCCAAAGCTGTTGATAAGAATGCACAAAATTATTAAACTAAATCTGGAGTATGCATCAATCATTTTGAAAGGAGGCTATTTGATTTTTACCTCTAAGTTCAATCTGACCTGACATCAGCCTGACAACATCCTTTCATTCTGTACGGGCCCATCACTGTCTCATTATGCTACATTGCTAATAAGGTCAGTGACAAAAAAAAAAAAAAAAAAGAAGCAGCAATATTAGTGTGTGTGTGAGGAGCATGATGGAAGGAGAAAATAGAAAAGGTTAAAGGTTTAAAGGTACAGAAAGAAAAAAAACTTTTAAATACTAGTTTAAACTTGCTCTACTGTTACAAGCCTGTTTGTCACCTCCACAGAGGCACGTTAACAGTGACTGGCACATGTAATTACCCAAAAAAGAAAAGAAAAGAAAAGAAAAGAAAAGAAAAGAAAAGAAAAGAAAAGAAAAGAAAAGAAAAGAAAAGAAAAGAAAAGAAAAGAGCAAAGAGGACTGCTCCTATTCACGACCAAAAGAAGAGGAATTCCAAGGAAACCTTGGTGCAGAGAAAGATTTGGCTGTAACAGTGGAAGTCATGGACAAAGAATAATAGCTAGCAAGAGATTACACTGACTCTAGAATTAAATTAGACTTGGTGCAAAATATACCTACCACATTTATTTTGAACTTAAAGTTAGTATGCTATCAAAAATCATGATAGAGGCTGTGCTGCGTTCTGGGCTGCCACGGTGACTTGAGTTGCCTGTTTATTTAAATGACTGAAATCTGTGCACACGCAGTAGAGTACTTCCTGTGAGTTGAGAGCTTTGTAAAATAATATTACAAAATCAACACTGACTGTGTCACACATTGAATTCCTTGTATGGTGAGCCAAGCAGGAGAGTACGATGTTCTCTTTCAGGTGCACACTTCCAAAAATGGGTGAGTTATTACAGTAAACTCGAAAGCAGTAAGCCCTGGTACCCATTTAAATGACTACTTTAGATCTGATCTGCCTACTGTTATGATTAAAGATTATAGTGTGAATAATATTTTAGTCCTAATGCAGAAGATATCACAGAGGACAGTGGATAAAGAACTGTTTGCACCGGTTCACATCCAGGCACAAGTCACTCAGATTCACTGGTTTGATCTAGATTAAGTACTGCTGTGGTTAGGAAGCCTCATCACTCCTCTTTCTCTAAAGATGCAGACCTGTTGTTCCCAGAAGATGTTTCTCCATAGCTTCTACAGCAGAATTTTCAGGAGCACCTCTGTACTGACTGTCCTCTATGACCACATAAGCACATAACAGCCAGGTGGAGAGGAATTTCTGACCTTTTCTGGGCAATATAATGATGTATATTCCTGGACTGGTGGTCTGTGTATCTCTCAGCATGTTGCGGGAGGAAAAGCTAAACCTCCTTGCATCAGGCTTATCCTGGGCCGACTGCATTCCCATAGTGATGGCTTTAGCACCTGTGTGCAAGTCTGTGTGCAAGTCTGTGTGCTATTTCCGGGCTGTGGATCATGTCCAGAGGCTTCAGTGTCTTCACTGTGTATCTGTGCTGAATGCAGAGGAGGAATTGCATGTGTATAAGCTGCTACAGGCCAGAAGTTCATTGCCAAATAAAAAGACATCAGCAGCATGGGAAATGGGGTGACCAGAGCTCTGGGATGCCCATGGCACACAGACACATTGCAGCTTGGACACATTCCTGGTGGTCTGTTGCCTTGCCTGGCCATGTGTTTTTTGAAGGAAGGGCTACTGCACACTGAAATTTCATCCATCAAATCAGTAGAACGTAGCCTGAAGCTCTCCAGAGAGGCGGACACAACAGTGGTGTCTCCTGGGGCTTTCCATGCACATGAGGATGGATGAGGTTAGAGTGAGATTTGAGGATAAGGTTTTAACCTAGTGCCCCTTTCACCATGTCTTATATCAACTGCTCTCTTTTCCACACCATTAACTATATGATCATACCCTTTTATAAGCTCAAAGGCCTTAAAATACAGTATTTCTTATGTGGATTAAGGATAACGTGCCGCTCCAAGTTACTCATTCTGATGAGTTCCTCTTTGGAGTGAAGCTGTAGAGGAGTGCAGCAAGGTTGCATGGCTTTTCTGTGTCACTTCTTACAGAAACATGAGATAAATAGATGCAATTTGTGAAAAACCCAGTTAGAGTAATACATTTGTACCTGAATACAATACAATATTTCCCCTAGAGTTTAAATAAGTTTACTCACATGCAATATAAGAAACCAGAATATATTTACTTTCAGTTTTATAACTAAATCCATGGCAACTTTTTTTGTATGAAAGGTTAAATGACTTAATAATGGCTTCTTCAGAATGTTTTCCTATTTTCTGGATGTTGGCAAAGAAGTTAAATTGTTTTTCTCCTAGATAGCAAAAAATTACATTATTATGTTCTAGCTTTAGCTGTGTAAATGACCTTACTGATAAATGAAAATTGATATTTCAAAGCTGTAGTTTGTTATAGCATGATGGCATGTTAGCCCTTATCATTCAAGGCAGTATTTAACTCTGAATAATATATTATGCTAACTCTTTGAAATTGTTTTTATGAGATTTTAATGCACCATAAAACATGTCTTATGATCTTCAGCATGCTAAAATGTCAGTCTAACATATTAATCTAACATATATCTTGGAAAGCGGTAGTTTGACAAAATCTATCTTCATATATATCATTTCTTGTACAATATCTCATACATGGATTTATGTGTAAGTATGAGATTTGCAACGTCTGAATAAAACAATTACCTTTTTTTCTGCACATATAAAACCTAGAAGAATGGGATCTCAGCAATAACTGGGAATCCTAAATTCTGTCAAAATTTCTTTATTAAATAAACATTGTTGTTGGCAAAGCAGTCAGGATACTTAAGCAATGTATGTTACTATATTCTTGTTTTTGCACTTGGACTTTTCATGTTGTCCCTTTCTGATTTGAAAGTATTAGTTTAGATGTTATGATTTTATTTTGTCAGTTCTGAGGAAAATGCATTAGCTAATCTTGAACTGAGGATGATGGGGGAAGAATGAGGACAGAGAAGTAAATTCTTCTGGGCTCAGACTTTTGCAGCATGGAATTTATGCAGAGGACAGCAAAAAGAGGTTTGTGAGCTGCTATCTCCAGTCAGGTGGGCCAAGTTTGTGTGTATTCTCATTTGTGTCCACTCAGTCTCAGAGGTACTCTGGGCCTTGTGAGGACCACTGCTGAAGGTGGACATACAGTCAATCTGCTGCTCCAAAAACTAGAGTTAAAAGATAAGCAGTGTACCTGCTGACCCAAAGAGGTTGGCTAACCATTACTGTCTACTGGGGCAAGATGACATCTCCATCATACTGCTTTTTTTGTGATGGTCAAGATGGAAAAAAGAAGCTGTCAGAGAGATGTTGCATCATCCAAATATTCCAACAATCCAAGTAGAAGAATGCTCTGCAAGGTTTACAGCTGGACCACTGCAAAGCAGTCAGTTTAGCATTGCATCCATGAATCTCAGCTGGAGTACTCACTCCAGGGCTCTGTTCTGCTCAGTTCTGTGTTAAGCAAATGGATGTCCCAATTTAAAATGTTTTCTCTCATTTCTGTCTGTATTAATCAAAATCTTGTAATTCTGGACTTTTGATTTGATGGAATTTGATACATCTCATATGAAGAATAGTTTAGAGTTGACCCCTGATTTTGCTTACTACTATTTTTTTTTTGTGAGAATGAATAGTTCACAAAGTAGATTAGACATATATCAAACTAAACCAAAAGTCAGTGTATGTGTTGTTATATATGTTCTGCATGTTATTCCTTAAGTACCTAAAATATTACTAAATGTGACCTATATCCTTTCAAAATGTAACATCTTTAAGGAAACTGCAAAAGGCAAAAGTGTTCTTATTTAGTTGTACCAATTAATTAGGCAATGGGATTTGGTCCAGAAAACTCAGTAAAGAAAAACAATTTTCATCAGAAGCCAAATGTTGCCCAGCTAACAGATCACATTCTCTCTCTACCTCTGGACTAGGGACAGTAAATTTTTGCAAAATAAAAATGTAGCAACAGCTGTCACTGAATGTGCGTTACCTTCTCTGGTTCTCAATCTGAAGACCTTGACTACTGCTATGCTTAATATTATAAGGTTACATTATATTTTGTGTCTTACCAGGTTCTCAGCTAGTGTTAAAAACATGAGGCCTGAAGGCTCTGTTGGAATCTTTATTTATATCATTTGAATTCACATGCTTAGAAGCATCTATCTAAGCATATCTAAAACTATCTAATCCAAGACTTTTACATTTAGATGCTCTAATTTTCTAAAATATATCTTTGCAGCCTACAGGAACTGCCTTTTATTATCCTGATTACATGTATGCAATGATCAGAGAGACTATTTTCTGATTTTAAAGAGGTAATTAAGAGAAAAAAAAGTAGAAAAATAATGACCAGATATAATGCTGAAGGCACAATAATTGAAATGAAGAGCAGTATTTCTTAGTATATTGCAAACTGAATGGAGGTTTTGCAGTTTAAAGGAGAGGTTACGGGGTCTATTGCACAAGAAAATTTCAGTTCAGGAACAGCAGTGTCCACCTGCGGTAGGGAAGATGCTGGTGAAGAAGAGGAAACAATAAGATGATGCATGGATAATAGGCCTCATAAAGAGAGGATTCAGCAAAGCAGCAACTGGGGAGACATCCTAGCACTACAGCAGTCTTTGTTACGTGTATGCTGCTGTATGTTGCTGTTCTCCTCATTCCTATTGAAAAAAATCAACAAGGGACTAAACAGTACTTCAGAAAATTAGATTGCCTTTTCCCCTTATTATAGGAAATGTGCTTTTTTTTTCCCTAGAAAATAACAGAAAAAATATATTTTTTATTAAGGATATTTGTGCATATCTTCTTTCATAAAACAAATCTCCCATACAGATTTTTGGGTAAATAGTCTGGTTATATTTAAGGGAAATTTATGGATTGGTACTCATGAAGAACTGTTCTGGACAGACCTAGACTTCTTTAGTCCAAAGCAAAGATTTGTAATGTGCTCATAGTGACTGATCTACAGGAGCTGGATATAAGCAGACATAAAAATATTTATAGGCAAATGATTTATCCTGAATGTTATTGACACTAGCAAACTGCAGACAAATGGCAGTATGTGAAAATCTGTGAAGATCTTGTCATCACCAAAGAGCTCAGTGCTAATTAGTTAATCCAAGTGGATGATTCTTGAAATAAAGTAGCATTTGAAACAGCATTTGAAAATTCAGATGTTCAAAACTTCATCAAATGTAAAACTCCACTGAAATGGATGGAGTTGCACACACATATTTGCAAAAGGAAGGATTTCTGCACTTGAATGCTTGGCATAACTGCTGAAAGTGCAGGTATGCATCTGTACCAAGGCCAAACTCAGGAACGCACACTGAAATAATCTGTGACACTCTGCAAGCCCTGGTTGACCTCAAGAGGAATATTTTAAATCACTGAGCTTCATGCTGCTTTGCTGCATAGAATTGACCACATCTTCGACTTATAAGTGTATTTCAGTGTCACAGCATCCAAAACCAGAACAGCCAATTAGCCCCTCTAAACAATCAAGGGAGCTTTGTATCTTAAGGCAAAAGGGAGCAGGGAAATTATTCCCTGGGATGACAAGGAAGAAATGAATCACAGAATATTTCCATCAAGAAGTTGTTGACAGTTTGAAGAAGGCAAATAATTCAATGACTAAGTGAGAAGTCTGTTATTTTTCTTTGTTGTATATTATTTGGGATGTGTGACTTTTATTTTTACACTTTCTGAGTAATAGTAGAGGAGAAAGGATAACTAACATAATGGAAGGGAAAAATGTCTCTCAGTTAGGCTTTGTAAAGTGAAAGATGTGATTTCAGATAATGGTTCCTAATGAAGAAAACACTTAGAGGGCAGAAAGATAAAAAAGAATGTGGATTTCTGTCATTGCACAAACAAATGCTTCTATAGCTTTTGTTTCAAGTGTGACCCTAGGGTGATCAATCATGGTAAGACTGTCATCCTTGCAAGTTTGAGTGTAAGGTAAGGCAGCTCCTGTCTGTTTGGAGAAGGCTTGGAGACAGGGACAATACCCTCCATATGTACCTCAAAGAGGAGAAAAGTGGTTTTAAATTTAATCCAAATTAAATAATGCAAAGTTTCATATGTTCTTTCTCTCTTGGTTTTTATTATTAGTTATTTTGTTTATGTACATACATGGATAATGGACAGAAAACATTATTTTGTCTGTGACAGTCCAACAAATTAGATTCCCCGTGTCATAGATCATTATAGCTCTGTTGCAATCAGTGAAGTTTTGGCAAAGTACTAGTCATAGATTCAATCCATACTGTGGAGTGACAGTGTTTTCAAGAGGCTGGAGGTGATATTTGCCATGACCCTCCTATACACAGCTGCACTGACATAAGCCAGCCCACTTGTTTTGCTGTCCTTTTCTTTTTTTCTTTTTTTCTTTTCTTTTTTTTTTTTTTTTTTTTTTTTTTCAAGCCAGCATAGCAAATATTATGGTCCTCACTTCATCCAGATGGCTGACAATAGAAGGAGGTTTAAGCTTGGACCATAGCTGTTTACTAAACATTTTGTTTATCTCTGACTAATACTTGGTCAGGGAAATTGTTCAGGAAAGTTTCTACATGGAACTGACACTCATCATGTAGATGAGTAATTATTAAAATATCACTCTCCTTTTCAGTGAACAGTGTAGTACTATCGACTAAGTAATTTGGATTACCCAGAAAGGGGATGTATTAGAAAGAACCAGGCAGGTTCATTTAGAGCAGAGGTGTTAGCTATGGTACTCTGGCTAAAGTAAAGCCTGAAACGCTAATTGTCTTTTGAGGTTTAAAATACATGACCAGTGTCTGGAATCTCATCTTCCTCTTCTCCCCTCTCTAAGGCAAACAGTTCTTGTTCGAAGTTGTTTATGGTAGTCACTACCTGGCTGTGTTTCAGCTATATCTCAGGATGCTTAAACCACAAATTCTTAGTCATGAGCATAAGCCTATACAATTTCCAGTTTTATTCATAATGTACAGGCATGCCTGTTTGCGGATATAATTCCTTAATTTCTTCATGCACAAATGAAGACCAAATCTTGGCTCTCCTTAGCAAGATCCATAGATAGAAAATGTAACTATATTAACTTTTTGTAATTTCAAAAAGTTTTTTTTGTCACATGTTTAACTTGTACTGGAGATCAGTTTGAAAAACACAGATTTTGAAGAGAAAATATATGTTTATATTTATTATTTAGGACAATCATTAACCATGGCTGATTGTGAATTCTTTTATTTTAGCCATATTTTTAAAGCTTTTTTAA
>NW_010336204.1:9233-29558 GCF_000700745.2 Antrostomus carolinensis | reverse complement strand
CAAGTTAACCATGACAAGCACAGAAATAATTTTCTGGCTTAATGTAGCATAAAAATTGTTAAGTTGTTACTGACCCTTCTAATTTAAAACCTTCTCTTGCAACTTGTCCTCCTGCAAATAGTTTCATTACCTTCAATTTCTTTTGGAAATTGGAGACAACTTGTGACTAAGAGATTGCAAAGCTTGATTCAGTGCTTATTTTGCAACTAAAATATGAAGGTCTTTACAGGATTACAGAGTTTAGACACAGTGATTACAGAAAGGGCGACTTTAACTCTCAAAATGAATGCTGCATTGCAAATCATTCAAAAGGACTTCTTTTCAGGGACCAATATTTTCCCCAAATCAGGCTCAATTAAGATGTCTCGAATAGGATTTTCAAAATTCTTGGATTATTTAAATTCAAGATATGGCATTCCTAGTGGTTTACATACTTTCTACTCTGCTGTTCTATATGTCTGATTAACCTTATTTCTCAGTGCCCTGTTTTATCAACAGGTAATATCACTGCTAAAGCTGTTAGAGTATTTTGGGAACAGTATCTCTGGGTTTTGAGACTGTGATGGTACTGATCCTTCCAAATCTCAAGTCATGACAAGATTTATTTTTGATGGATGTTGCTTTTTGGACTACCCTTAGTCTGTCTGGTTTTCTGGAGGCCATAGAAGGATTTTTGCTGTGCAAAAAACTAAAAGATTCCTAGTTTGTTTTACTGCATAGTATTTGTTGGCATAGCATGAAATGCAGTAAAACAGAAAGAAAAATCCTCAATATATTCCATTCCTGTAATTTCTCCAACAAAACAGTGATTAAGGGCTCATAAACATTTAGGTAGACCTTTCTTCTTTCTTTCCACCTAAAGGAATGATGTCCAAATCCTGAGGCTGGCTTCTTCCTGCCCTAAGGGGATGCAGATTATTTTTAAATGTAAAGCCTCAGGGAGTGTGTGAGAAAAATATTTTTTCTCTTACGGCTGGTTTTTACATGTGAAACATCCTCCTTTTCTAAATTGCCAAAAAAAAAATCCCTACCTCTGCAGGATCCTAAGCGGTGATAACCAGAACAGTGAAAAAGTGTATATCAACATGTTGCCTGATATTTTTGTTAAATGTGTCACTTAGGAGGAAAAAAAAAGGAAGGGAAAACAATTTTTGGTAATTTATTTTTTAGACATGTATTTGCACCAGGGAGGCCAACATCACTTTCCCTTAGGTATGAAAAGTGCTAGAATAAAGTCTGAGAGCTCCTCTCTTCTACAGTAAAACACAGCTTCATGAGCTGGAAAAGCATTGTGTAAGCTGTAAAATGGGACATACAAATAATCACACTTTTCTTTCCAAATTCCTTTCCCCTCTGCAATAAAGGTCAAGCAGAACAGCTCTTTCGTCTCCTGGTGTTCACAACTAAGGACATGCATGGTAATCTTCCTCAATATTGAGCAATGTTCCTAAAAACACGTTATTCATACCTAAACACTGGGGCTGTGTAGAGCAGCTGTTCCATAAATTCACCCAAGGAAGGTGATTAAGTTCTTGTACGGCCACTGTATGATACAGAGACTTCCTGGTGTTCTCTTGCTATGCTATTCTGAATTTGAGGTGTCAGTGATTAAAAGTCAGTGTGAGATGACTATTTGCAGCTCAGCACTGATGTGACACAGTAGTTAGTCTTACTGTCATTGAAAAGGTGTCAAAAGAACTGGGGGCTCTTTGGCATGTCAAAAGCCCTTTACTCTGGTGTAAAATTTTGTTTGTTTTCTTCTGCCTATTTTTGCACCCTCTATGCCTTCTCATCTTCTAATATTTCTCTCTTTCCTGGTTTTCCTGCTTAATTTCTTTTTTTTTTTCTGTCTCAGTCTGGTGCTGGTGATCCTTCTTCCCTTTGTCTGTTTCAGCTCTTACCACTGAGGGATGCTTTGCAGTTGATATTATTATGAGATCAGTAATGCTCCCAATACAGCATGGAGTATGCTACACTTAGCTAACCCAGTCCTTTCCCTGCTCTCTGTAGATAACTTCAGAACAAACAGAGCAGAGAGGGGCTCCAATGATGGCAGTATAATAATCCACTGCCATATGGGGTGTAAAGTTGTTTTGGTTTTTTTTAAAGAGGGCTATTATTTTTCTCTTTTACTGTTTTCAGTGCTCCCTTTCCTATCCTACCCTGCCACAAGGCACGCAGATGCAGATGTGTCCTACATTCTGGAGAGGGCATGTTTTTACAGTCTAGGTGGACTTTCAAATTACCCCCATGTGCCATTCTATCATCCCTGTAACACTGCGTGAATGATATATATGTTGTATACCCAGAGCTGGCAGTATTATTTTCATGGTGTGATTTCCTTGGTGTCCTGTAACAGCTGTGTCAGGCAGCAACTGTCTTTGTAAGGATATCCCTTGAAAATGAGACCTTTAGGTCTCCATTGTAAGTAAAATCCCTGTGGGAGGATTACAAGCAAACTGATCTACTGATCTTTTTGGCCAAAGACATGAAAGTTGATGGACTGATGTGGCACAACTTTGTTAGTGAACTCAGCTTAAGCAGAAGCTGCGCATAAGCCTAACAATGAAAAAATGTATGTACAAGGAAGAAGGGACTGAGGGAAGCTGAAATCAAAGTAGTGACAGGACAGATTTCAGTTTTGCATCTGTGCATGGTCTCACTCCTACATCTAAGGAGCTCATTACATCCTTTAGTAAGACTAACGTCATAGTACAGAGGAATGTGCACCTGAACCTCAGATAAATCCATTGTCTCTTCTTCCCTGGTCTGTGCTCCCTGAAATACTGTGCTGCTGTGCAACTGCTGTGCAGCATCTTAATTTTTAGGTTCCTCTCAGAAGTTATCACAGAAAAACAGTTCCTCCACTTCCAGGTTTGAAGAAAGTACGAATTCCTAGAGGCAACACTGTTTTATTTGACTAGATGCAGAAAAATTATATATGCAAGTAAATCCAAATATAGAATCACAAGCAAAACTGACCAGTGCTTTATTTTTGCCATACCTTACCATTGTATTTATTTGAATGACTTCAGCTGCTTTTTATAAATAGCATTTATAACTTTGAC
Source organism: Antrostomus carolinensis (assembly GCF_000700745.2). Classification (NCBI taxonomy): domain Eukaryota; kingdom Metazoa; phylum Chordata; class Aves; order Caprimulgiformes; family Caprimulgidae; genus Antrostomus; species Antrostomus carolinensis. The sequence goes on along the minus strand of NW_010336204.1, from coordinate 26,490 downwards.
ACATACATTTATAGTAGGAAATTGGTTTGCACAAAACAATTTACTTTCACAATTCACATGTATTGTAACTATTTTAGTTAATGACAACACATTTACAGCAATGTATTTGGCCTGACAGGGAAAAAAATCATATACAATATATGAAGTTACACATGGTCTGCGTTTCAATAACATCTGTAACTTGAGAAGTGGCTCAGTTTCTGGGATCTAAATTGAGGCAATTCTCAATAGAACTTGATGTTTCTGAAAAAAGTAGAGAACTCACTCTGGAAGGTCATAGCTTAACTGGTACCAAACATCTTAGGATTGAGGTTTTTTTGGGGGGAGTGGTGGTGTATGTAACATATACATGTATTTGTACTCTTTAAAAATTTGGTACTTGGCATGTGCCTTTACCGATGCATATATCACTATCTCTCTTGTAGAGAAAGACAGTGCCACTTAAGATTGCCATTTAAGATTAGCCTCAAGTACTTACAGCTGGTGCTTTCATTTAAGGGGTAAGCTCTACAAAAAAATGTGTTTTTCCTCTAGAATATTCCATACAGGCTAAAGGTTAAATTACCACAATACACTACAAAACTGAGTAGTTTTTTTGACTGTCTTCAATGCTGTTTCAGCATTCTCTAACAAAATAGGCTTGGATGTAGGTCTGTTACAGAAGGGAGAACAAGTTTACCCCACCACACAGGAGAATTCCATGGACCTCTGATTATCCATCCTTTTTATTGAGCCTTATAATTTCTAAGAGTCTTTGTCTCCAGGCACTACTTTTCTGTATGTATCATCTTTGCAATAGGGCATCTTATCTATCTCCCAGAAAATATTTTAAGGTTGTCTATCTCATTAAAAAGAAGGTTTATCTTCCCATTAACTTCTAAAGGAGGCAGAATTAACCAGCTGTGAATTTTTATCCCACTGATCAATGTCATCTATAAATTGTGTTGGCAGGCTAATTCCTTGATTCTTCACTAGGAACTATAGAAATAATGCAAGCCAAGGACGAAGACATACCCTATGTAAGCAGACAGACTCCTGCCAGCATAATCTGTAAGTGGAAAGTTAACACTTGGCTCTTTGTAACAAGTTCTGACCTGACAACAGCAATAAGCATCTCAGAACTGGGTCAGAGAGACTGAAGGGTCAAAAATTAACTAATGTTCTGCTGAAGCAACATGATTTTGGTATGATTGAGCATGCATCATTCTTCCCTGCTCCTGCTCTGAAATAATATACCCAGGAAAGTTCTATGAAGTATATCTCTCTATGGAACCTAAATAAAACATAGAAATATTTCAAAACTATATAAAGTCAGTGCTAGTTCAACTTTGTCTTTTTAGATTTGTTTCTACAGATAAAGATATATATGTATTTTTATTTATTTATTTGTTTGTTTATTTGTTGTTCAGAAGAGATAAAATAGGCAGTATCTCTGATTCTTTGAAAATCAGACATATGTCTAAAACTTTGGCGCTTTGGCCACAGATCTCCCAACTGTGGTATTTGTACTAATGATTTAATGACTCCATGGCTGACTAAAATCTGTTGGACGATGACTTTCTAAGTTTAAGTGGAATGGTCTCGCAATGAGTTGTGAAGTGTAAATACAAAAAGCTCACCCCAGTGCAAACACAGGAACAAGCCCAGTTACCTCTCCCCTCTTCCTCCTCTTCCCCCTGCCATCACCTAGAGCAGCTGTAAAGGGTGTTCTTTCGATTAGTTTTTATCCATCCAGCCGGTAGTGTCACCCTGCTTACTGCCAAGCCTGCAAGTGTGAAGGAACTTGTATTGCTCCTTGTCTGGACAGATGGTGCTTCTTGGGCTGAGAAAAGCCATTGAACTGGCTACTCTGGGGCTGGAAGTATGATAGTGGGAGTGTATTTAAACATGGCTCTCCTGAAGGATGAATCACTTTATCAGCCTGTTTAGATGTGAGTCATGGAGGCCAGTGAAAGGGTTCCAAGGGCTTGCTGCTGTAATTAATTGTCTTTTGTAAACTAATTAATGTTCTTGGCTTGTACCTTTTTTACATTTCTCAGCAGAAATCTTAGCTAGCCAACACCCTTCACTAACAAAAGGTTGCAATGCATCTCTCGGGTATGCACTTTTTGCTCCAGGATGTTCAGGGATGGTTGATTTACTGTAGAGGAAAATGTAAAGCTGGGGGACTTCAGCAAACCTATGGAGATCCAAGTTTCTTTTTGCTGTGGAATTGTCCATGAAAGACTAAGTGGCCCAAGTTGGAAAGGATACAGAGCAATACTTACAGGACTGAGAAGAAATGAATAAAAAAGTATTCAGGTTGCAGGTGGTTATTTCATGGAGCAAGTATACCATGATGCCTCTGCAAAATGAACTATATGGGGAAAATTGAGTGGAAATGTCTCCTTCTTCTCTGATCTGGCCCCATAGGCAATTTCTTGAGGCAAGGTTCTGTACGTGGCTTGTAACTCTGCCCAGGTGGCCTCAGGGCTAGGTTGGAGCTGGAAGGCATGGGTGGCTTTGGGACCAGCCTTTCCATAGGTCTGCTCAGCAGGGAGGATTTGTCAATGGCAGGTAGCACCGCTCCAGGAGACCGGATAAAGGCTGGCAGCTGCCCTGCAGTCCTTCCTCTCCCATGGTAAATGCATCATCCTGTTTGAATACTTTCACTTGAGCTCAACTGACAGAGATTTTATGCATCTGTTTACTTTTATGCTATTTGTGTGAACACATGCTCACCCATGACGTGCCATGACTAATGCCCAGGCTATGTGATGTTTGTAACTGTGTGTTTGCACAGGGCTGCTGCCCTTGAAGTGGCAGTCGGATGGCTCTGCTGCCTGAAAGACTGCACAGAAAGGAGCCTTTGTTTGGGTACCTGAGGTACTGGATCCACACCTCAGACCTTACACTATCACGAGCTGGCTTGTGATCATAAACCAAACCAGTGCCAAACACTGCTGCATGCACAGGCAGGCATGCACCTGCCTGGTGCTCACATGTGTGGGGCTTGTGTTTATGCAGAAATAAGTGCTCACAGAATTGATTGGGGTGCTTTCAGCCCTTTCTGCCAGCTGATGTGGGAACAATACTCTATGGACACCTGTGGGAGCAGAAAGTAAATAGAGAGTGTTCACACGTGCTGCTGGCTGATGCGTATCCTCAGGTGCTCAGTGGAGCAAATCTGCACTCTTCTCTGAATTTTGCAGTGTTGTAGCTGGGATGCTCTAATACAGCTTGTCACCTCTTTAACCATCTGGTTTTAAACAATATATAATTTGTATTCCAAAATTATTTCACTTATATTTTTAATTATTTCTTTGGCAGATACTTCTGTTTCCAGAGTCCTGTTAATTAACAAATAATCAGTTGTTAATTAACAACTGCTTCCACCTTGTTATTTCAAGAAATACTTCTAAATGTGCTACCCACTTGCAGTCATAAGCCATGAATATTTCCTTTAAGGGCTTGAACTAGAGAAGTATGTACTTTAGGTTTCCTTTCCAAACTGAAGCTAATGCTTTAAACGTGCTTGCATTTCTCATTTGCTATCTTGCAAGTTGCTTTCTAGCACTAGATAAAGCTGACTGTTTCAGCACACTTGAGTCTTACTGCAGCTTGGTGGCTGAAACTTTAATCCTCATTCAGGAGCTTTTTATTATTATTATTATTTTTCCACTACAGGTTTCACAGCTAAAGTAACAGTCATCTGCAAATCTGGCAATAGCTGTGTTTCCCTGCTAGCCAGGGTCAAAGTCTGGCTCCATTCAAATCAGATAAGCTTGACATTTTGCACCCTGCTACCAAAACTGCACAAACTCCTGAGCTGCCCCTACCTCCTGTCATGTAAGGTGATAAGAGACTATAAGCTTAACATCTAAAGGAAAGGGATTTATTTTATGCATAGGTCAGCTAGAACATTATTTGCTTAGATGATGGTTACCTCAATTATGGTTTTGCAAATAAGCATATTGCAGTTGGCTGTACTTTACCTAGAATAAAGACAGTTGGATCCATAGCTGTGACAGTACCTGAGGATTAAAATGATGTCCTGTGGTTTTAGCATCTGTGCTCTACAAAGAGATGGAGGAGCGTATATTCTAAATGTATAATCAAGGAATGGGAAAAGATTAACAAGCAATATCTGTCCTCTGTAATCAGCTTTGGAAACAGCAATAATAAATCTCACTTGCTTGATTATTTGATGGGGTCTAGTAAATATTTGAACCAAATAGTAAGATGCATCTATAAACAACTGAAAAGATAAAAAAATAGATAACTTCATCTTCAAGAAGCAATAGCAGCTAAACACTTTCCTCTTGTGCCTCTTCACCTTTGATTGACCTATGTACCACCATCTGTGTACCACCTTTCTGCTGTCTGTCTCCTGACATAAATAATATCTTGCTGATGGGGCAAAATTAGGGTTTTGTGAAGCTTTGTCTGTCTGACCTGAGTGAGGCTATGCCTGTGCTATGTCAGTTTTGTCAGATGGTGGACTACTTAATGGTGTTTCCCTGGTCTAGACACCTGTCTACTGAGGACTAGTTCTCCCTTAAAAAGCTAAATATACCAAGAAAACAAATTCTCATCTTGTTTATTGTCTCTATATACCATCAACAAGTATTTGAGAGTCTCTCAAACACCAGAGCTCTGATAGCGTAATTGCCACTTGGTTGTTTTTGCAGACAGAGGCAAAGGCTTCATGCTAACTTAGCAAGAGAAACACTTAAAATTGTCGGGCCCTACTTAGGCCAATATAGTTACATCAAAGATGAGTCTGGAAGGCGGAAAACTGTATTTTCCCTTGACTTACTGTCCTAGTCCATTCTGCATTTGTAGTGGCTTTGAGCAGTTTTCTAATCATCCTTAGAAGTCCCACTGAAAGAAGACATAGAATGCCAGTCAGTTAAGAATGAAATTTATTTCGTATTTTGCATATACAAGACAACAGGACAATTTCATACATTTTTCTAAATTCTTTATGTAATCCAAATAATGGAAGTATTGTTCCATTCTTATGTTTCTGAAGATCAATGTGCTAACAAAGAAAAATTATTTTCTATTTTAAAGATTACTGATGGCAAAAAAGACAGTGGTGTGCAAATATGAACTTATATTTGCATGTTACCTCATTGTCCCCTCACCAGATATGAAACAAAGATGCAGGATTAATGTGGGAATTGGAGCAACATTACCACCAGAATAAAGTGGTTGAGAAAAAAATTACTGTGGCAAACACAATATTTAATGGCTGTAACAGCTACCAAAATCACTTTCTATCTTTCACCAGGAACAGGAAGGAAGGAAAGTCTGGGTCCAGCAAGAAGCACTATGCTGGGTCTTAACACTCTGTACTTGGAGACTGACCCTGGGTCAATTTCTTGAGTCTTAGCCTCATCATTTTTCAGAATCACTAGATATTGCTTGGACTGTAAAACCACAGTTTTCTCATAATTTGGTTATGAATCAGCTCACAAGCAGCATAGCTAAAATCCAGTGCAGATTCTTTGAAAGAAGCATATGGACCTTACAGTGTGCCTAGTCCAAATGTTGATCATGAAAGAAGTTCTCAACTAGGCATGGTTTTGGTTTCATTATGAAACCCTTTGAACAGTCTTACAACTTGATTTGGGTGATTTTTGTCCATATTAAATAATTTCAGGACTATTTTCTTGCTGAAGATAATTATTTTTCTTACTGTGTTAAAAACACTGACAGAGTAATGTACATACTTAGAGTATGTTTCAATATTAGAATATAAACTAAGTACTTTCCATTAAACATTTGAACCTCCTGTCCAGTAGTGAATGGCCATTGACATAAAACACAGCAAATGTGTTGGACATAAATTAAAGAAGTTGAAATGTACTCCCCCCGAAACAGCTTTCACTAGCTCTGGCCATAGTATATTAGTTTCTGTGTGGGTGGGAGGGTCAGTTGTCTGTCTGTCTTCCTCTTGGCTGCATATATTTTGAGGAAGCTTAATATAAAAATCTTTCTTAAAACAGTAACATATTCTGACTCAAAATCTGATGCCTTCACAAATATGCTTACAGTTAGGTAAATCTGTACACTTTGCAGAAACAAAAACCTGCAAAGCAACCTTCAAATTATTATTAAAACAATAGTCAACCAAAAATTCACTTTGGTTTGTAACTTGGTTTTGAAATCATTTACAAAGCCATGGTTAAAATCCTACTAGACAGGCTATAGAGCTCTGCACTATTAAATACACTTATTTTAAACTGGGTTAGTCTGTCCTTCAGGGCAATGCCACAATAGTTAAGGTAGTGCCAAAAAATCACACGCTTGCAGAATATTTACTTGGAAATAAGAAGTGCATTGAAAGCCAATGTCAGCGGTTTCAAGAGCCTGTCTTGACCAACCCTGTGATTCCAGGCAGTGGGAAGCACACCTGGACAGGTTTCCAGAGGCATAATGTGAGTGGTATTATGCAGGGGGTGGGAAAAGCTTAACCTCATATTGCTGCGCAGTGCAAAAAGTGTTTAATACTTGCTTTTTAAAAAATGTCTTTTTTTTTTTAAAAAAAAAAAAAGGGTTTAACTTTGTTGTGTGAACAGGTGGTTGGATGCATCACAGGAACAGCTTGTTTCCTTTTAATGGAAGGATATGGCACAGCAGTTCCCAAGCCGTAATATGTTGATTAGGGTTGTGTGTAAACTGCAATCAGGTGATAACTGAACTGGTTTAAAAGTATAAAATCAGAGGAGGAATACATTTAAAATGCATTATTAAGAAAGCTGGTATAACCAGGTGTCTGAGCTTCAATTGCAGTGTGTGCTGGGAATGATCCGAGAGCTGCTGATGAATTTAAGACTGGAGAAAAGGAGATGAGTTGGTGCTTCCCTCCTTGGTTGTACATTGCTGAGCACTGTGCATTATAAAAAACAGATCTTTCTACAGAGAGTTAACTCATTCCTTAATCACCATGAAGGCTGTGGTTGTGTGCTTGAATCCCAGTTCAAGCACTTGCAGCTGCTCTGACATGTACTTTCTTTGTGCCCTTGGAAGCCAGCCACTTACTCCTCAAAGAGCAGTCCTTATTTTTTTCACTTTCCATGCTTTCCCTGCGCTTGGGCTCTGAGGGGAAAGTTTCAGTCTAGTTGAAGAAGAATCACTGCATTTGACTTGAAATATTCATTCTTCCTTAGCGAACATGCTTTGTAACAAGAGCACTTGAGCACTAGAAAAATCTGCTGGTATATAGAAAGTTTACCTCTGTGTATGAGAGCAACTGTATGTGTGTGTGCGTACGTTATTTCATGATAAAAAATCATGATCTAGAAAAATGAAGGGTCAGTTGAAGCGTACCTTTGTGGCAGCAGCAGTTGTTTTATTTTATTTTTAACTGAGCAATACAATTTTTTTTAAAACATGTGTATTGGAAAGCAAACATGACTCTACATCAGCCTTTTTCTGTAAAAAAGTGCAAGCTGTTACCACCTCCTCCATGAGACATGTCTGTGCTAGTGTGCAGCTGGCTGACATTTGTGCTTATCTATGCTGTTGTCATTTTTGATTGTTGGATTAAACTTTTGAAAAGGTGGGGGAGAGTGTTTTTGTATGTCATTTATATAGGTCACAAATTCTTTTCTTTATGTACTGAACGTAAGAGAGAGAAAAGAATATGAAATTAATTGTGGCAAATACTGTGTGAATGCCTAAATTCCTGTATAATTATTCAGTATCTTAAATACCCTGCAAAATAACCATGTCATGGAACTAGTCAGACTCTTTATTTCTGAATTCCATACCAGTGTGCATACAGCTTTTTTCCTTTGATGCCACTTAACTTCAGGTGAAAGAGAAGAAAAAAAAAAAAGTCCATGTAAACAGAGCAAGAACCAGTTCTAAGTTCTTATATTTTGGGCATGGGCATGCTGGTGTCTGCAAATATTTCAGTGATTTGGGCATATTTGTGTTGCATGCAGTATCATGCACTCACTCCAAGTTGCCCTGTGAGACACCTCTACAAAGCCTAGAGAGGAAACAAGCAACTCAAACAAATTTCCAAAGACAAACTCTCTGACATTAATAAAGTAAGAGCCGGTATTGTTTTGCATGTGAATGTGTGTGTGCTCATTTTATCTCAGACAAACAAGTCAAAGCTCTGACACACTTGAGGGCAAGAGGAAAGTACAAGTTTATTTTTGTTACTGAGGACAAAGCTGAGGAAAGACTTTGATTAAAGCTGGTTTGGCTGGGAGAACACCTAAGACACACTCATTAACATGACCCAGTTGAGTTGCTGTGCGTCTACGGAGTTTGACATCTAGATGTGCATGCAACCATGCACAGCCTCAATATGATGGAAAACTGGCAGTCAAATCCACAATGGTTAGGCTAGCTAACACTCACAATTTCCTTTAGGCCTCTGATAGCAACAGTTTCTTGTAAGCAGAGTGAAAATAGTGTCTTCCTAAAGCTTCAGTGAATATGGTAAAGTTGTCTCCTTCCTACTGTGAGCAACTGCATTATGTGAACAAGTTATCAATTGTTAATTTGCTTTGTGCAATGTATGCAGTTATACAGGTTTTCCTGTGTTTCATCACAGAGTTGGTTTCTTTATGGAATACATCTTATCTGGAGCTCAAGCTGTTGTCGTTGCCCTGATAATGTGCTTTCAGCTGTTCTGAGGCAAGAGGTCTTGGTGAAATAAGAGATGATTTTATTCATGGTGTATCCCTGGAATGTCCCCTCAGCAGAAGCATATGGCAGTTATTCAGACTTGGGAATAGCACTTTTTTGCTTGGATCAGCTCAGCTGGTGCTCATGACATTTCTGGACATCAGTTTCTGAGTAAATACTTTTTCCTGTTGCAAGAATGCACTGCTATAGTTAAAGTCAGGGACTTAAGGCTAATACATTCCTATTGGTGGGATAAGTGGCCATATTTAAGTTCTCTGAGGACCCCAAATCTGTCTCAGGCTGGAACTGCAGATGGAACAATGGCTTGGCTCATTTGCTCTGGAGACCTGGTCAGTCATGTGAAGGGAGCTACAACATACAGCAGTTTTTTAACTTCTTTTCTCTATACAGTGTAATGGCAAGAGCTTAGTTTATGCATTATTTCTGGAATCTGCATCTTCCCTACAAAAGGATGGTTTCTTTCTTGACCAGAATCAGTGGGAAGGATCAGTTCAGCAAAACTATCTCCGTATGACCCTATGAACACATTGTGGTGTGCATATATCTACTTATGGACTCTTCTCCCAGGTTTTACAGCCATGAGAAGATGAACTCAGTTCTTTCAGGACATACAAGGTGTAAACACCACTTTCTGACTTTCAACACTTTCCCAGTATTTCCTCACCTCCAGAAGCTCCACCCAGAACTGAAGTCAGAATCACGTGGGAGGATAAAGTTCCGTGTGATACTGTAGATCAAAATGGATCTGAGGAGGAAGGTAAATATTTCTATCTCCGTCCTCTTATATTTCCATGGCGTCCCCTTCCCCTTGCAGCCTACCTGTGCCCAGGACCAGGCTGATCAGTGCTTAGTACCTTTAGTACCTTTTTAGGTACTAAAAATAGCTAAGGGTTCTCCTTCCCCCAGCAAATGCCTGCACTTTGTGCTGCTTGAGATGCTGTGCAGGCAACATGCTGGTAAGAAACTCCCTCCTCCATCCAGCTCCAGCTCTTCCCTCCCTGTTCAGATGCCCCCTGTGGCTCAGAAACAATAACTGGTTTCACAATCAACTTTCACTGCTTGTAATTCAAATGATTTCAAAGGCTACTTTGTTGCCATAAAACAATTTGAACAAGCTTTTGAGCCTTTCAGGGTATTCTTACCCTTCCAGCAGCACTCAGCTCTCTTCTCCCAATTGCCTTGTTCCTTGCTGTTATTGAGGGACAAATGGTGAAGGCAAGGTTGTGGGCTGGTAACTGCTCCCTCGTCTAAAAGCATGTCTTCTTCTCTGTGTCTACAGCAACTGCACATGTAATGAAAGTGACAGAGGGGTGACGGGTACTTAGTTCAAGCTCAGGCTGGCAGGATAGGATACTCCTAGTATCCTGCTAGCTCTTTAGTGTGTGAACTGTATTCACAGTAATCATGGGTACATCTATTGAAGATAAAGGGTCTCAAATTTAGCACACAAAGTCACCAACCATTTCTGAATAATGTCATCAAAAATCCATAATATTTTTCTTATCTAAAGGAAAACAACTCAGAAGGCACTGCAGCTACTGTTTGATGACTATCCATTAAACATGGGATACAATTTAAACATTGATGATAAAAGAATGAAATATTAACATATCAGGCTTTCTCTCCAATTTCGTTCAACTAAATACAATTAATAATAAAACTAAGATGCTAATAAGGAATGGATGTGAAGCAATTTAATATTAAAAATGTTTTTCAATAGTCGATGATGCTTACATATTCTTGCAAAACAAAATAATTTATATTTGAATCACAACTTGTACCAACATCTCTTAAACCAAAGTGTAATTAAAAGAAAGGATTCTTATACTTTTTAGGTTCTGTCGGTTGGCATCTTGTGCTTTTTTGTGTTCCTAAAGAAAGAGGCCATGTATTCATTTAGTGAATAAAAAAATTATGACCTTTATTTCCAAGCAAGGGAATGTATGTATATACGTAAAATGCAGAAGAGATGATCTCATGGAAAGAAGCCCTGTTTCTATTAATGCCTTGTCACAGGTTTTTACTTTGTTTGCTGAATTTGGCCAGTTCTATTGTTGCTTCTAAAAATGACAGAAAATAGAACATACAGTGAATGAACTGTGTGTTGCTCCTTTTATTGCCATATAATGTGATCTGCTTCTGAGCATTGCAACATCTACAGAGCTGGATCCCAAATTTGTCAGGGGGTTTAAACCCCTATTACAGGCTGTAGGCACATTTTCCCTTCCTTTCCTCCAGTGCACAATATGCATAAGCATAAATGTATATAAACTGTTCTCTATGCGGAAAGTTGTTGGTTTTGGTTTTGCTTTTTTTTAAATTGAGCTGGAGTGTAGAACTGCTGTGCTGGAGTGTCTGTGCCCTTTTCCAAGGCTTCCCAGGAGCACAGTCAATAGCTCACAGTGCCACACCATATGCTCTCCTCATTTGCCCATAGAAAGAGAGACCCTACAGTGGTCAATGCACTACAAATGCCTAAATAAATTAGGCAAATATAGAATAAAGCATACATTAGAGCAGCCTCAGGCAGCACTACAATATGTTAATGGAATAACTGCACAGTACAGTGACCATGAAAAACAAGATTAATGAGGTCAGGCAGCGTGGACATCCTAAGGAGGTGCAGTGAAGTCCAAGAGCCAGCTTTTTCACTAGAGGTGAATTATTTCTCATACAATGCTCCTGTAGGAGAAACTCATATAAGCTACAGGATGCAAAGCCAAGTCCACAGGACACTGGTTTCCGAGGAAGATCCTATCAAAACTGGATGTTGGGTATTTGCATGTATTGCATAGGGAAGAGGTTCCTCCCTCTCACCTCGCCCTTATTTTGAGATACTCTGTGGCTCCAGTTTCTGGGAGAAGGTGACAAGCAAACCAGCTTGTCAATGTCTGATCAGTTTGATCCAGAGCAGCATTCAAGAGCTGCAAGTGAGGGCAGATAAAGCTATGCTCTTTTTAAAAATCCATGTTGTGAGAGAGGATCGGTATGTAGGTAGTTAAGCTACAGCTGCTACCTGACTTCTGTTAGGAGGCGAGAATTTCATGCCTCTTTTAGTCCAGTCATCCCAAATGTGTGCAGCCAACATTATCCATTCTCTTTTTTATCATTATTTAATTAAACAACATGCCGGAGAAAAATGCAGATCCTCAAATATATAGTGACAATTATTTCAGTATCTTTGCTTGATCATGACATCTACTTCCTCATGTATTTTCAGCACATTTAGGTATTTTCATGGGTTTCAGAGGATAGGATTTTTTAGACATATTTTTCTGAGTATTTTTTCATTTGATGTATTTTCTTTTTTTTCTACTTTGGGTCAGAATAGGTATTTCTTAGTTCTTTATTTGGTGATACATGAAAATATGTCAGTGTAAAAGTATTCATCATGACTGCACATTTATTTTTTAATTCAGTAAAATATTTTTCTGCTTTCCTATTGCCTATTTTTTTGTTATTCACTCTTTAGGGATCAGGATCAGGCCCATGATCCTTCCCTTTGACTACATTAATGATTTTAAGCCTACATTCCATTTTCTTTAAAGTCACACATTTGGCAGACAATACTTCGACCATACAAAAAAGCCCACACATGGTTGGGTCTTTAAATGACCTCTCACGTGCCCTCAAAACATGTCTGAAATCCTTAGACTACAATCTCAAATTACATCTAAATCAATCCATTTTTTGTGCTTTTGTTTTCCCTCCAGGCTCCAAACACAGGCAATGCAAGTAAAATGTATACCATTGATCTCTTCACATCACAGAAGGCCATTCAGAAAATATAAATACTTCTTTGCACTTCCAGTGCCTAAATCCAGGGGCCTATTTTAAATCAAAGACTGAAGAAAGTGAGTCAGAAATTCATCCATAATCTTGTCATCTACTAGGCAAACTAACCTGCTTCAGAAGGGGAATCTCATAACAAAACAGCTACTCGAACTGTTTATATGCCATTAATTTTTTTGGCAGTTACATTATCAGTAGCAATAGTATCTGACTCTTGCTAGCTCTTTGCTTTAGCTTAGGGCCTTAATTGAATTAAAGGGTATGAACATGAAAGAAGTTTCAAGGCTCCCCTGTGTGTAATTTCATGCTAAAATGGTGAACAATTAAAGGAATAAGGTTTTGGGGTTTTTTTTTTTTTTTTTTTTGCAATTCCCATTTGTATTTATTTGAAAAAGGTAAAGCAACTTTTGTATCCTCTGGATGATAAAATCTGGGTTGATTTTGCTATACATGCAAAGCAGGTCATTGCCTAGGGAAAAATACAGGAAGAACTGAATCTTCTATAATTATATTGGGGATTTCTGAGGGAGAGCAAAGGTACTCCTGTTTCAGCAATGCCTAAAATTCAGTTCTGGACAGACAAACAATTAGAACGGCTTGTTCAGGACCACAGGATCAGTTCCTGCTCCCCGAAATGTGTAAGACAGATAGCTGAGGCTTCTTTATAAGAAGAGGTGGCACTATAACAAAACAGAATATCTTATGCATTGCTGCAGTAGTAATAAAAGGAAATACTTGAATTTGAGCTTTTGCTTTTGCTTAAAGCTTTTGTTGATGCTTTATACACAGATTCTAGTGGAGTTTTTGGTTTTTGTTAAATATATGAGGTGGCATACTTAGAGGCATCTGAATCATTAAAGAGATGACATCCTAATCATGTAGCCTCTCCACCCTAGTGCAGTTTATGGAGTTAAAGGAAGCCATCCTTGGAGAAGGAATTGCATTTGTTGTGATCCACCATTATAGACAGTGACCCAGTATATTTAAAGCACGCTCTAAAAAACAGTTCGGAAAAACAGGTCACAGAGTTCTTGTTTGTGCTGTCATCAGGCCAACTGTTGTGCCTCAGATGGGAGATATAAAGCTGTGACTTTAATCTAGGCAGGGTAGCCCTAATCACTGATATATTTAGACAGTCACATTATCAGCTGCAAGGTGGACCTGATTGCTGCTAAGAGCTCAGATCCTCCATTGCACCAATGCTCTGCCTGGTGTAGCTTTTAGATCTTTTAGTATTGGTAGAGGGATTCAAATAATTCAAGTCAGCAAAGGGATGACATTCATTGCTGTTTGTGTTGCCTGATTTGCAAGGGAGAAACAGTTCATTCAACCATCCTAGAAATAAAGATAATTGCTTTTACAATAATGTATATGCTTAGTTCCCTTTGAAGTGACCCTTCAGTATTTCAATAATTTTGATAGCTTTTAAACCCACTTGTCATGTTCATTGGGTAACCAAACTTCTTCTCCTAGGACTTCTTAGAGCTACATGCTAAAGGGCTTCTGTGAAAATACAATTCCTTACAAGCATCCACTGGACTCTGCCTCTCCACGGTGCCTGATCTCACATTCTCCTGTTTGCAGGAAGGAACTCATCTATTTCTCAAGAATTTAATGTTTTGTCAGTTAAAACTGAGAAAAGCAACAAGCATGAATGTAGGTCAACAGATGAAAAGCCAGGTGAAGGAAAAGAAATTAGTCTTGGTAAATTTTAAAGAAAAGACTTCTGAACCATGCAGCACAGTGAAAAATGTTGTAAAATCTTTCCCTTTTTACACAGAAGTCCACAGCAAAACTCTTCTGACGTCAGAAGAAAGCCTCTTGAATTTGGGAAGTGTACGCAGCAGCAAACAGCTGACATTAGTGGAAAATAATGTGTGGACATTATGCTTCCAGAACAGGAAGGTATGGATAAACAGGCTGGTCACCTTCTTTTCAAGGAGTTAGTGCGATTGATATATAATCAATGAAGAATTTAGTAATGATAATTATAAAACTACTTGGAGAAGACTCATAGCAGTTATAAAAAAAAAAAAAAAAATTCCACTCTCTATTTAATTTGCTTCAGAAATGAGTGCATGCAAAATTCTCCTCCACTCTCCATTAAACATTTGCTTGGTCTCCAATCTTTGGAGTTAATGAGCAACACTATTGCATTTTTATGTGACTATCCATACCTGTATTTACTACAGGTAATCTTTTATGTTGCTGTCTTCACAGAGGAGGCTGTTTACCTTTATCAGGAATAGTAAAACTGCTGTTGTTTTTGTTCTAAACCCTCCACTGATGACATAAGCATTTCTGTGGTCAATGTAACTACTTTATAGGTGGAGTGGAAAAGGTATAGCAAGTTTCTGTCATTTACAAACACAAGGTCAAAGTGATTTGAGATGATTAGATTAAAAATGAAATGAGATCTACGGTTATCAAATGCACTGAGAGCTGGCAAAAGGTGAAATTTCCATCTGCACCCTAAGAAAGTGGTATTCTTCATATCACCAAAGCTCTCTGAGGTAGCTTGAACCCTCATAGCTGTTGTGTTAATCTGAGGGTCGCAACTACCCCTTTCTTCAAATCTCAAGCAACTGAAGTTCACCCTTGTTATACTTTTGGCCATTGGCTGAAATATTCAGGTTAAATCAACAAAGCAAAAAATTAAAGTTTGATTCATCATTCTAAGACTGTTTTGTGTGGAAATCACTGCAGTGATCCAGCAACTTAAAACATGTACTTGAAAAATCCAAGTTAAAATCGCTATTTCTTACTGCAGATTCCACTACCTTAAGAAAGAAAAAGGTGACCAGTCTTCAGGAAATATCAGCTATTATTAAGGCATTTTTATATAAACTAGTGAATTTGTATTTGATATAAAGTAGGAAATTGCACAACTGACAGCCAGATCATTTCCTCTAGCAATATAGCAAGAGAAGGAGCTCTCTTACGATCACTCCTGGACATCTCTAGTCATTTCTTTATACTGTGATATGAGAATAGAAAATCCAGGGTAGCTTTCAACAGATCTGGAATTTTCTCAGGCTGTGGAGGGGGAATTTTCCAAGTTTTTTTTGTTGTTGTTGTTGTTTGATTCTTTTAAATTTTATTTTATGTGAAACATAAGTGTTTGGGTGCTGGCAGCACCAGCTCTGGCATGACTCTACTGAAACCATGCTGCCTGGTAGATGAGACTGAAGCTCTGAGCCGATAGGAAGAGATGACTCTGCAGGAAATACTCTACAGCTCCAGGGTAACAAAACTGAGTGGAAACAATGAAGGCATGTCTACGTGGAGGAAAGGAATGTGTTGCAGACATTCCCTGCCTTGGCCTTGCACATATTGGTTTCTTGGTATGAAGTAGCACAGTTTCGGGGCCTGAGCTGGCTGCAATGATGTGGCATCAGAGTAGGGCGGGGACAACTGGTGGGGCTCTATCTGCTTATGGTGGAGCACAGCACCATGATCTTGTTCCATAGTGTAGATGTGCATGGCTTTAGCTCTCCCTTCTTCCCTGTTATCTCATATGAATTTCTACTTGTGTCCTTTCCACTGACTGCTAGCTGAGTTGTGGGGCGCAAAAACCCATGGTGAAGAAAATGTTGCTGCAAGACATTTTATGCAGCTCTTTAAGGGATGCTTTATGTGACTGCTATATCTCATGTAATTTTTATAAGCAAGCTTTCACGAAGCAGTGAATTAAAAAAAAAATTGTGATTAAAAAAAACAGAGTCCTCTTAAATAATTTAGAAGTGAATTAAGATGAGAAAAAGAAAAGGAAAGAAAAAGTTCTGAAACAGTAGGTTCATACTCTGCAAGCTTGGGATCTTGTATTAATGCATTGTGTAGTTGTGAAGAAAATGGCTTTCTGTCTTTGCCTGTATGTTAGATCCTCCTGGAACACTCTGTTCCCTGCTCCCGGGAACACTTAATGCTGCTTGAAGCATGTGTACTCAGCGCTACATGGAAGAATCGAGCGGCTCCTCCCACACAGCCAGGCACATCTCCTTTCTATTGTAAGAGGGGTATCAAGCACCTTTTTGTTCCCCTGCCTCTGGAAGCATCAGAGACAAACACTGGGACAAAAATGGTCACTGTTTGAAGGTGGCGTTGGAAGCAGAAGACAAAAAGACTTAGATCACAAGGCTGTGCTTTTTTCGATTCACAAATGCTATGCATCTTTTTAAAAAAAAAAATTAAAAAGCTGTGCTTTTCTTGTTTTTCATTGCAGGTCTGTTTAAAACATCTGGTTAGTCTAAATCAGAACTAATGGCCTAATTTTACAGAGGTGTATGTTTCTGCTGTCAAGATTTTTGCTTCTGTTTTAGTTAGTCTTTTCTGATGTTCCTTAAAAACAATGGAGGAAAAAAATATCTTTTTTGGTGAGACTATGGTCTCTGCTTTAGGCTACTCTCCTCCCTTTTCCACTGTTATCAAGCACGTTCATATAAGATACTTGTATTAACAGCCAGATAGCTCTTGTGTTCTGTAAAAATAGCAACATTAAAAAACAGGAACTTTTTTTTCCTTTTTTCCTTTTTTTTTTCCTCTTCTCTTTTGTAGGAATTGACAACTTATAGGCAATATAGGAGAAAACAGGTTCCTCAGTTTATGGCACATTTCTCAGAAAGGAGAAAAAAAGCATGCAGTGGGAGCTCTGAAATGCAAAGTCTTGGGTTATGAGCCCTAAAATCATGATCCTGTTCATTTGCAATTATATGGATAATCTCATCAAAGTCAGGGAAATTACTTACACAAGTGAATTTAGGAAAGCAAGCTACTGAGTGTTCAGGTTTGTCCATCGCTTCTGGGGAAAGAG